>NC_092711.1:30763694-31063694 GCF_047496885.1 Scyliorhinus torazame | reverse complement strand
ATCACTGTCAGTGCTCTCACCACACAGCCAGCACTGTCAGTGCACCCACCACACAGCCAGCACTGTCAGTGCTCCCACCACACAGCCAGCACTGTCAGTGCTCCCACCACACAGCCAGCACTGTCAGTGGTCCCCCCACACAGCCAGCACTGTCAGTGCTCCCACCACACAGCCAGCACTGTCAGTGCTCCCCATACAGCCAGCACAGTCAGTGCTCCCACCACACATCCAGCACTATCAGTGCTCCCCCCACACAGCCAGCACTGTCAGTGCTCCCCCACACAGCCAGCACTGTCAGTGCTCCCCACACAGCCAGCACTGTCAGTGCTCCCCCACACAACAGCACTGTCAGTGCTCCCCCCACACAACCAGCACTGTCAGTGCTCCACCCCCACAGCCAGCACTGTCAGTGCTCCCCACAGCCAGCATTGTCAGTGCTCCCACCACACAGCCAGCACTGCCAGTTCTCCACCCACAGTCAGCACTGAGAGTGCGCCCCACACAGCCAGCACTGCCAGTGCTCTCCCACAGAGCTGGCACTGTCAGTGCTCCCCCACACAGCCAGCTCTGTCAGTGCTCCCACCACACAACCAGCACTGTCAGTGCTCCCCACACAGCCAGCACTGTCAGTGCTCCCCCACACAGCCAGCTCTGTCAGTGCTCCCACCACACAACCAGCACTGTCAGTGCTCTCCCACACAGCCAGCACTATCAGTGCTCCCACACACAGCCAGCTCTGTCAGTGCTCCCCCCATACAGCCAGCACTGTCAGTGCTCCCCACACAGCCAGCACTGTCAGTGCTCCCAGCACTCAGCCAGCACTGTCAGTGCTCCCCCACACAGCCAGCACAGTCAGTGCTCCCACCACACAGCCAGCACTGTCAGTGCTCCCCCCACACAGCCAGCACTGTCAGTGTTCCCCCCACACAGCCAGCACTGTCAGTGCTCCCACCGCACAGCCAGCACTGTCAGTGCTCCCCCCAAACAGCCAGCACTGTCAGTGCTCCCCCGCACAGCCAGCACTGTCAGTGCTCCCCCCGCACAGCCAGCACTGCCAGTGCTCCCCCACACAGCCAGCACTGTCAGTGCTCCCACTACACAGCCAGCACGGTCAGTGCTCCCCCCACACAGCCAGCACTGTCAGTGCTCTCACCACACAGCCAGCACTGTCAGTGCTCGCCCCATACAGCCAGCACTGTCAGTGCTCCAGCAACACAGCCAGCACTGTCAGTGCTACCCCACACAGCCAGCACTGTCAGTGCTCTCACCACACAGCCAGCACTGTCAGTGCTTCCCCCACACAGACATCACTGTCAGTGCCCCCCACACAGCCAGCACTGACTGTGCTCCTCCCACACAGCCAGCACTGTCAGTGCTCTCACCACACAGCCAGCACTGTCAGTGCACCCACCACACAGCCAGAACTGTCAGTGCTCCCACCACACAGACAGCACTGCCAGTGCTCCCACCACACAGCCAGCACTGTCAGTGGTCCCCCCACACAGCCAGCACTGTCAGTGCTCCCCACACAGCCAGAACTGTCAGTGCTCCCACCATACAGCCAGCACTGTCAGTGCTCCGCACACAGCCAGCACTGTCAGTGCTCAGACCACACAGCCAGCACTGTCAGTTCTCCCCCACACAGCCAGCACTGTCAGTGCTCCCACCACACAGACAGCACTGTCAGTGCTCCCACCACACAGCCAGCACTAGCAGTGCTCCCACCACACAGCCAGCACTGTCAGGGCCCCCCCCACACAGCCAGCACTGTCAGTGCTCCCACCACATAGCCAGCACTGTCAGTCGTCCCCCACACAGACAGCACTGTCAGTGCTCCCACCCCACACAGCCAGCACTGTCAGTGCTCCCCCCACACAGTCGACACTGCCAGTGCTCCCACCACACAGCCAGCATTGTCAGTGCTCCCACCACACAGCCAGCACTGTCAGTGCCCCCACACCACACAGCCAGCACTATCAGTGCTCACACACAGCCAGACTTGTCAGTGCTCCCACCACACAGCCAGCAGTCAGTGCTCCCACCACACAGCCAGCACAGTCAGTGCTCCCACCACACAGACAGCACTGTCAGTGCTCCCACCAGACAGCCAGCACTGTCAGTGCTCCCCACACAGCCAGAACTGTCAGTACTCCCACCACACAGCCAGCACTCAGTGCCCCCACCACATAGCCAGCACTGTCAGTACTCCTACCACACTGCCAGCACTGTCAGTGCTCCCACCACACAGGCAGCACTGTCAGTGCTCCCCCACACAGCCAGCACTATCAATGCTACCCAACAGCCAGCACTGCCAGTTCTCCACCCCCGTAACAAGCACTGTCAGAGCTCCCACCACACAGCCAGCACTGTCAGTGCTTCCCCCACACAGACATCACTGTCAGTGCCCCCCACACAGCCAGCACTGACTGTGCTCCTCCCACACAGCCAGCACTGTCAGTGCTCTCACCACACAGCCAGCACTGTCAGTGCACCCACCACACAGCCAGAACTGTCAGTGCTCCCACCACACAGCCAGCACTGCCAGTGCTCCCACCACACAGCCAGCACTGTCAGTGGTCCCCCCACACAGCCAGCACTGTCAGTGCTCCCCACACAGCCAGAACTGTCAGTGCTCCCACCATACAGCCAGCACTGTCAGTGCTCCCCACACAGCCAGCACTGTCAGTGCTCAGACCACACAGCCAGCACTGTCAGTTCTCCCCCACACAGCCAGCACTGTCAGTGCTCCCACCACACAGCCAGCACTGTCAGTGCTCCCACCACACAGCCAGCACTAGCAGTGCTCCCACCACACA
This sequence comes from Scyliorhinus torazame, assembly GCF_047496885.1. Classification (NCBI taxonomy): domain Eukaryota; kingdom Metazoa; phylum Chordata; class Chondrichthyes; order Carcharhiniformes; family Scyliorhinidae; genus Scyliorhinus; species Scyliorhinus torazame. Next base: position 31,060,878 of record NC_092711.1, on the reverse strand, counting down.
GCCAGCACTGTCAGGGCCCCCCCCACACAGCCAGCACTGTCAGTGCTCCCACCACATAGCCAGCACTGTCAGTCGTCCCCCACACAGACAGCACTGTCAGTGCTCCCACCCCACACAGCCAGCACTGTCACTGCTCCCCCCACACAGTCGACACTGCCAGTGCTCCCACCACACAGCCAGCATTGTCAGTGCTCCCACCACACAGCCAGCACTGTCAGTGCCCCCACACCACACAGCCAGCACTATCAGTGCTCACACACAGCCAGACTTGTCAGTGCTCCCACCACACAGCCAGCAGTCAGTGCTCCCACCACACAGCCAGCACTGTCAGTGCTCCCACCACACAGCCAGCACTGCCAGTGCTCCCCCAAACAGCCAGCACAGTCAGTGCTCCCACCACACAGACAGCACTGTCAGTGCTCCCACCAGACAGCCAGCACTGTTAGTGCTCCCCACACAGCCAGAACTGTCAGTACTCCCACCACACAGCCAGCACTCAGTGCCCCCACCACATAGCCAGCACTGTCAGTACTCCTACCACACTGCCAGCACTGTCAGTGCTCCCACCACACAGGCAGCACTGTCAGTGCTCCCCCACACAGCCAGCACTATCAATGCTACCCAACAGCCAGCACTGCCAGTTCTCCACCCCCGTAACAAGCACTGTCAGAGCTCCCACCACACAGCCAGCACTGTCAGTGCTACCCCACACAGCCAGCACTGTCAGTGTCCCCCACACAGCCAGCACTGTCAGTGCTCCCCCACACAGCCAGCACTGCCAGTGCTCTCACCACACAGCCAGCACTGTCAGTGCTCGCCCCATACAGCCAGCACTGCCAGTGCTCCCCCAAACAGCCAGCACTGACAGTGCTCCCCCACACAGCCAGCACTGTCAGTGCTACCCCACACAGCCAGCACTGTCCGTGCTCTCACCACACAGCCAGCACTGTCAGTGCTTCCCCCACACAGACATCATTGTCAGTGCCCCCCACACAGCCAGCACTGACTGTGCTCCTCCCACACAGCCATCACTGTCAGTGCTCTCACCACACAGCCAGCACTGTCAGTGCACCCACCACACAGCCAGCACTGTCAGTGCTCCCACCACACAGCCAGCACTGCCAGTGCTCCCACCACACAGCCAGCACTGTCAGTGGTCCCCCCACACAGCCAGCACTGTCAGTGCTCCCACCAAACAGCCAGCACTGTCAGTGCTCCCCATACAGCCAGCACAGTCAGTGCTCCCACCACACATCCAGCACTATCAGTGCTCCCCCCACACAGCCAGCACTGTCAGTGCTCCCCCCACACAGCCAGCACTGTCAGTGCTCCCCACACAGCCAGCACTGTCAGTGCTCCCCCACACAACAGCACTGTCAGTGCTCCCCCCACAAAACCAGCACTGTCAGTGCTCCACCCCCAAGGCCAGCACTGTCAGTGCTCCCCACAGCCAGCATTGTCAGTGCTCCCACCACACAGCCAGCACTGCCAGTTCTCCACCCACAGTCAGCACTGAGAGTGCGCCCCACACAGCCAGCACTGCCAGTGCTCTCCCACAGAGCCAGCACTGTCAGTGCTCCCCCACACAGCCAGCACTGTCAGTGCTCCCAGCACTCAACCAGCACTGTCAGTGCTCCCCCACACAGCCAGCACAGTCAGTGCTCCCACCACACAGCCAGCACTGTCAGTGCTCCCCCCACACAGCCAGCACTGTCAGTGTTCCCCACACACAGCCAGCACTGTCAGTGCTCCCACCGCACAGCCAGCACTGTCAGTGCTCCCCCCACACAGCCAGAACTGTCAGTGCTCCCCCGCACAGCCAGCACTGTCAGTGCTCCCCCCGCACAGCCAGCACTGTCAGTGCTCCCCCACACAGCCAGCACTGTCAGTGCTCCGACTACACAGCCAGCACGGTCAGTGCTCCCCCCACACAGCCAGCACTGTCAGTGCTCTCACCACACAGCCAGCACTGTCAGTGCTCGCCCCATACAGCCAGCACTGTCAGTGCTCCAGCAACACAGCCAGCACTGTCAGTGCTACCCCACACAGCCAGCACTGTCAGTGCTCTCACCACACAGCCAGCACTGTCAGTGCTTCCCCCACACAGGCATCACTGTCAGTGCCCCCCACACAGCCAGCACTGACTGTGCTCCTCCCACACAGCCAGCACTGGCAGTGCTCTCACCACACAGCCAGCACTGTCAGTGCACCCACCACACAGCCAGAACTGTCAGTGCTCCCACCACACAGCCAGCACTGCCAGTGCTCCCACCACACAGCCAGCACTGTCAGTGGTCCCCCCACACAGCCAGCACTGTCAGTGCTCCCCACACAGCCAGAACTGTCAGTGCTCCCACCATACAGCCAGCACTGTCAGTGCTCCCCACACAGCCAGCACTGTCAGTGCTCCGACCACACAGCCAGCACTGTCAGTTCTCCCCCACACAGCCAGCACTGTCAGTGCTCCCACCACACAGCCAGCACTGTCAGTGCTCCCACCACACAGCCAGCACTAGCAGTGCTCCCACCACACAGCCAGCACTGTCAGGGCTCCCCCCACACAGCCAGCACTGTCAGTGCTCCCACCACATAGCCAGCACTGTCTGTGCTTCCGCACACAGCCAGCTCTGTCAGTGCTCCCCCACACAGCCAGCACTGTCCGTGCTCCCCACACATCCAGCACTGTCAGTCGTCCCCCACACAGACAGCACTGTCAGTGCTCCCACCCCACACAGCCAGCACTGTCAGTGCTCCCCCCACACAGTCGACACTGCCAGTGCTCCCACCACACAGCCAGCATTGTCAGTGCTCCCACCACACAGCCAGCACTGTCAGTGCCCCCACACCACACAGCCAGCACTATCAGTGCTCACGCACAGCCAGACTTGTCAGTGCTCCCACCACACAGCCAGCACTGCCAGTGCTCCCCCACACAGCCAGCACAGTCAGTGCTCCCACCACACAGCCAGCACTGTCAGTGCTCCCACCACACAGCCAGCACTGCCAGTGCTCCCCCAAACAGCCAGCACAGTCAGTGCTCCCACCACACAGACAGCACTGTCAGTGCTCCCACCAGACAGCCAGCACTGTCAGTGCTCCCCACACAGCCAGAACTGTCAGTGCTCCCACCACACAGCCAGCACTGCCAGTGCTTCCCCACACAGCCAGCACAGTCAGTGCTCCCACCACACAGACAGCACTGTCAGTGCTCCCACCACACAGCCAGCACTGTCAGTGCTCCCATCACACAGCCAGCACTGTCAGTGCTCCCACCATACAGACGGCACTGTCAGTGCTCCCACCGCACAGCCAGCACTGTCAGTGCTCCCACCACGCTGCCAGCACTGTCAGTGCTCCCACCATACAGACGGCACTGTCAGTGCTCCCACCACACAGCCAGCACTGTCAGTGCTCCCACATCACAGCCAGCACTGTCAGTGCTCCCCCACAGAGCCAGCATTGTCAGTGCTCCCCCCACAGAGCCAGCACTGTCAGTGCTCCCCACACAGCCAGTACTGTCAGTGCTCCCCCACACAGCCAGCACTGTCAGTACTCCCACCACACAGCCAGCACTCAGTGCCCCCACCACATAGCCAGCACTGTCAGTACTCCTACCACACAGCCAGCACTGTCAGTGCTCCCACCACACAGGCAGCACTGTCAGTGCTCCCCCACACAGCCAGCACTATCCATGCTCCCCAAAAGCCAGCACTGCCAGTTCTTTACCCCCGTAACAAGCACTGTCAGAGCTCCCACCACACAGCCTGCACTGTCAGTGATACCCCACACAGCCAGCACTGTCAGTGTCCCCCACACAGCCAGCACTGTCAGTGCTCCCCCCACACAGCCAGCACTGTCAGTGCTCTCACCACACTGCCAGCACTGTCAGTGCTCGCCCCATACAGCCAGCACTGCCAGTGCTCCCCCCACACAGCCAGCACTGACAGTGCTCCCCCACAGAGCCAGCACTGTCAGTGCTACCCCACACAGCCAGCACTGTCAGTGCTCTCACCACACAGCCAGCACTGTCAGTGCTTCCCCCACACAGACATCACTGTCAGTGCCCCCCACACAGCCAGCACTGACTGTGCTCCTCCCACACAGCCAGCACTGTCAGTGCTCTCACCACACAGCCAGCACTGTCAGTGCACCCACCACACAGCCAGCACTGTCAGTGCTCCCACCACACTGCCAGTGCTCCCACCACACAGCCAGCACTGTCAGTGGTCCCCCCACACAGCCAGCACTGTCAGTGCTCCCACCACACAGCCAGCACTGTCAGTGCTCCCCATACAGCCAGCACAGTCAGTGCTCCCAACACACATCCAGCACTATCAGTGCTCCCCCCACACAGCCAGCACTGTCAGTGCTCCCCCCACACAGCCAGCACTGTCAGTGCTCCCCCCACACAGCCAGCACTGTCAGTGCTCCCCCCACACAGCCAGCACTGTCAGTGCTCCCCACACAGCCAGCACTGTCAGTGCTCCCCCCACACAACAGCACTGTCAGTGCCCCCCCCACACAACCAGCACTGTCAGTGCTCCACCCCCACAGACTGCACTGTCAGTGCTCCCCACAGCCAGCATTGTCAGTGCTCCCACCACACAGCCAGCACTGCCAGTTCTCCACCCACAGTCAGCACTGAGAGTGCGCCCCACACAGCCAGCACTGCCAGTGCTCTCCCACAGAGCTGGCACTGTCAGTGCTCCCCCACACAGCCAGCTCTGTCAGTGCTCACACCACACAACCAGCACTGTCAGTGCTCCCCACACAGCCAGCACTGTCAGTGCTCCCCCACACAGCCAGCTCTGTTAGTGCTCCCACCACACAACCAGCACTGTCAGTGCTCTCCCACACAGCCAGCACTATCAGTGCTCCCACACACAGCCAGCACTGTCAGTGCTCCCCCCATACAGCCAGCACTGTCAGTGCTCCCCCACACAGCCAGCACAGTCAGTGCTCCCACCACACAGCCAGCACTGTCAGTGCTCCCCCCACACAGCCAGCACTGTCAGTGTTCCCCCCACACAGCCAGCACTGTCAGTGCTCCCACCGCACAGCCAGCACTGTCAGTGCTCCCCCCACACAGCCAGCACTGTCAGTGCTCCCCCGCACAGCCAGCACTGTCAGTGCTCCCCCCGCACAGCCAGCACTGCCAGTGCTCCCCCACACAACCAGCACTGTCAGTGCTCCCACTACACAGCCAGCACGGTCAGTGCTCCCCCCACACAGCCAGCACTGTCAGTGCTCTCACCACACAGCCAGCACTGTCAGTGCTCGCCCCATACAGCCAGCACTGTCAGTGCTCCAGCAACACAGCCAGCACTGTCAGTGCTACCCCACACAGCCAGCACTGTCAGTGCTCTCACCACACAGCCAGCACTGTCAGTGCTTCCCCCACACAGACATCACTGTCAGTGCCCCCCACACAGCCAGCACTGACTGTGCTCCTCCCACACAGCCAGCACTGTCAGTGCTCTCACCACACAGCCAGCACTGTCAGTGCACCCACCACACAGCCAGCAGTCAGTGCTCCCACCACACAGCCAGCACTGCCAGTGCTCCCACCACACAGCCAGCACTGTCAGTGGTCCCCCCACACAGCCAGCACTGTCAGTGCTCTCACCACACAGCCAGCACTGTCAGTGCTCGCCCCATACAGCCAGCACTGTCAGTGCTCCAGCAACACAGCCAGCACTGTCAGTGCTACCCCACACAGCCAGCACTGTCAGTGCTCTCACCACACAGCCAGCACTGTCAGTGCTTCCCCCACACAGACATCACTGTCAGTGCCCCCCACACAGCCAGCACTGACTGTGCTCCTCCCACACAGCCAGCACTGTCAGTGCTCTCACCACACAGCCAGCACTGTCAGTGCTCTCACCACACAGCCAGCACTGTCAGTGCACCCACCACACAGCCAGCACTGTCAGTGCTCCCACCACACAGCCAGCACTGCCAGTGCTCCCACCACACAGCCAGCACTGTCAGTGGTCCCCCCACACAGCCAGCACTGTCAGTGCTCCCACCACACAGCCAGCACTGTCAGTGCTCCCCATACAGCCAGCACAGTCAGTGCTCCTACCACACATCCAGCACTATCAGTGCTCCCCCCACACAGCCAGCACTGTCAGTGCTCCCCCCACACAGCCAGCACTGTCAGTGCTCCCCACACAGCCAGCACTGTCAGTGCTCCCCCACACAACAGCACTGTCAGTGCTCCCCCCACACAACCAGCACTGTCAGTGCTCCACCCCCACAGCCAGCACTGTCAGTGCTCCCCACAGCCAGCATTGTCAGTGCTCCCACCACACAGCCAGCACTGCCAGTTCTCCACCCACAGTCAGCACTGAGAGTGCACCCCACACAGCCAGCACTGCCAGTGCTCTCCCACAGAGCTGGCACTGTCAGTGCTCCCCCACACAGCCAGCTCTGTCAGTGCTCCCACCACACAACCAGCACTGTCAGTGCTCCCCACACATCCAGCACTGTCAGTGCTCCCCCACTCAGCCAGCTGTCAGTGCTCCCACCACACAGCCAGCACTGTCAGTGCTCCCCCACACAGCCAGCACTGTCAGTGCTCCCAGCACTCAGCCAGCACTGTCAGTGCTCCCCCACACAGCCAGCACAGTCAGTGCTCCCACCACACAGCCAGCACTGTCAGTGCTCCCCACCACACAGCCAGCGCTGTCAGTGTTCCCCCCACACAGCCAGCACTGTCAGTGCTCCCACCGCACAGCCAGCACTGTCAGTGCTCCCCCCGCACAGCCAGCACTGTCAGTGCTCCCCCCGCACAGCCAGCACTGTCAGTGCTCCCCCCGCACAGCCAGCACTGTCAGTGCTCCCCCCGCACAGCCAGCACTGTCAGTGCTCCCCCACACAGCCAGCACTGTCAGTGCTCCCACTACACAGCCAGCACTGTCATAGAACATAGAACATAGAACAATACAGCGCAGTACAGGCCCTTCGGCCCACGATGTTGCACCGAAACAAAAGCCATCTAACCTACACTATGCCATTATCATCCATATGTTTATCCAATAAACTTTTAAATGCCCTCAATGTTGGCGAGTTCACTACTGTAGCAGGTAGGGCATTCCACGGCCTCACTACTCTTTGCGTAAAGAACCTACCTCTGACCTCTGTCCTATATCTATTACCCCTCAGTTTAAAGTTATGTCCCCTCGTGCCAGCCATATCCATCCGCGGGAGAAGGCTCTCACTGTCCACCCTATCCAACCCCCTGATCATTTTGTATGCCTCTATTAAGTCTCCTCTTAACCTTCTTCTCTCCAACGAAAACAACCTCAAGTCCGTCAGCCTTTCCTCATAAGATTTTCCCTCCATACCAGGCAACATCCTGGTAAATCTCCTCTGCACCCGCTCCAAAGCCTCCACGTCCTTCCTATAATGCGGTGACCAGAACTGTACGCAATACTCCAAATGCGGCCGGACCAGAGTTCTGTACAGCTGCAACATGACCTCCCGACTCCGGAACTCAATCCCTCTACCAATAAAGGCCAACACTCCATAGGCCTTCTTCACAACCCTATCAACCTGGGTGGCAACTTTCAGGGATCTATGTACATGGACACCTAGATCCCTCTGCTCAGCCACACTTTCAAGAACTTTACCATTAGCCAAATATTCCGCATTCCTGTTATTCCTTCCAAAGTGAATCACCTCACACTTCTCTACATTAAACTCCATTTGCCACCTCTCAGCCCAGCTCTGCAGCTTATCTATATCCCTCTGTAACCTGCTACATCCTTCCACACTATCGACAACACCACCGACTTTAGTATCATCTGCAAATTTACTCACCCACCCTTCTGTGCCATCCTCTAGGTCATTGATAAAAATGACAAACAGCAACGGCCCCAGAACAGATCCTTGTGGTACTCCACTTGTGACTGTACTCCATTCTGAACATTTCCCATCAACCACCACCCTCTGTCTTCTTTCAGCTAGCCAATTTCTGATCCACATCTCTAAATCACCCTTAATCCCCAGCCTCCGTATTTTTTGCAATAGCCTACCGTGGGGAACCTTATCAAACGCTTTGCTGAAATCCATATACACCACATCAACTGCTCTACCCTCGTCTACCTGTTCAGTCACCTTCTCAAAGAACTCAATAAGGTTTGTGAGGCATGACCTACCCTTCACAAAGCCATGCTGACTATCCCTGATCATATCATTCCTATCTAGATGATTATAAATCTTGTCCCTTATAATCCCCTCCAAGACTTTACCCACTACAGACGTGAGGCTCACCGGTCTATAGTTGCCGGGGTTGTCTCTGCTCCCCTTTTTGAACAAAGGGACCACATTTGCTGTCCTCCAGTCCTCTGGCACTATTCCTGTAGCCAATGATGACATAAAAATCAAAGCCAAAGGTCCAGCAATCTCTTCCCTGGCCTCCCATAGAATCCTAGGATAAATCCCATCAGGTCCCGGGGACTTATCTATTTTCAGCCTGTCCAGAATTGCCAACACCTCTTCCCTACGTACCTCAATGCCATCTATTCTATTAGCCTGGGGCTCAGCATTCTCCTCCACAACATTATCTTTTTCCTGAGTGAATACTGACGAAAAATATTCATTTAGTATCTCGCCTATCTCTTCAGACTCCACACACAATTTCCCATCCCTGTCCTTGACTGGTCCTACTCTTTCCCTAGTCATTCGCTTATTCCTGACATACCTATAGAAAGCTTTTGGGTTTTCCTTGATCCTTCCTGCCAAATACTTCTCATGTCCCCTCCTTGCTCGTCTTAGCTCTCTCTTTAGATCCTTCCTCGCTACCTTGTAACTATCCATCGCCCCAACCGAAACTTCACACTTCATCTTCACATAGGCCTCCTTCTTCCTCTTAACAAGAGATTCCACTTCCCTGGTAAACCACGGTTCCCTCACTCGACGCCTTCCTCCCTGTCTGACCGGTACATACTTATCAAGAACACGCAGTAGCTGATCCTTGAACAAGCCCCACTTATCCAGTGTGCCCAACACTTGCAGCCTACTTCTCCACCTTATCCCCCCCAAGTCACGTCTAATGGCATCATAATTGCCCTTCCCCCAGCTATAACTCTTGCCCTGCGGTGTATACTTATCCCTTTCCATCATTAACGTAAACGTCACCGAATTGTGGTCACTGTCCCCAAAGTGCTCTCCTACCTCCAAATCCAACACCTGGCCTGGTTCATTACCCAAAACCAAATCCAACGTGGCCTCGCCTCTTGTTGGCCTGTCAACATATTGTTTCAGGAAACCCTCCTGCACACACTGTACAAAAAACGACCCATCTATTGTACTCGAACTATATCTTTTCCAGTCAATATTTGGAAAGTTAAAGTCTCCCATAATAACTACCCTGTTACTTTCGCTCATATCCAGAATCATCTTCGCCATCCTTTCCTCTACATCCCTAGAACTATTAGGAGGCCTATAAAAAACTCCCAACAGGGTGACCTCTCCTTTCCTGTTTCTAACTTCAGCCCATACTACCTCGGAAGAAGAGTCCCCATCTAGCATCCTCTCCGCCACCGTAATACTGCTCTTGACTAGCAGCGCCACACCTCCCCCTCTTTTGCCTCCTTCTCTGAGCTTACTAAAACACCTAAACCCCGGAACCTGCAACATCCATTCCTGTCCCTGCTCTATCCATGTCTCCGAAATGGCCACAACATCGAAGTCCCAGGTACCAACCCACGCTGCCAGTTCCCCTACCTTGTTTCGTATACTCCTGGCATTGAAGTAGACACACTTCAAACCACCTACCTGAACGCTGGCCCCCTCCTGCGACGTCAAATCTGTGCTCCTGACCTCTATACTCTCATTCTCCCTTACCCTAAAACTACAATCCAGGTTCCCATGCCCCTGCTGCATTAGTTTAAACCCCCCCAATGCTCCCACTACACAGCCAGCACAGTCAGTGCTCCCCCCACACAACCAGCACAGTCAGTGCTCCCCCCACACAGCCAGCACTTCCAGTGCTACCCCACACAGCCAGCACTGTCAGTGCTCCCACCACACAGCCAGCACTGTCAGTGCTCCCCACACAGACAGCACTGGAAATGCTCCCTCCAAACTCTGTCTGTGTCTCTGTCTGTGTAGCTGTGTCTCTCTATCTGTCTCTCTCCCTGTCCCTGTCTCTGTCTCTGCCTGTGTCTCTGTCTCTCTCTGTGTCTCTGTCCCTGTCTCTGTCTGTGTCCCTGTCTCTGTCTGCGTCCCTGTCTCTGTCTGTGTCCCTGACTCTCTCTGTGTCTCTGTCTGTGTCTCTGTGTTTGGCTGTGTCTTAGTCTGTCTGTGTCTCTGTCTATGTCTGTGTCTCTGTCTGTATCTCTGTCTGTGTCTCTGTGTCTGTATATCTCTCTCTGTGTCTCTGTGTCTGTCCGTCTCTGTGTCTCACTCTCTATTTCTGTCTGTATCTCCGTGTCTGTCAGTGTCTCAGTCTCTGTCTCTATCTGGGGCACATTCTGCTGCACAGATTGTGTTTAGGTGTGAGGCACCCACCCAGCTGATCGGCATTGGGGGAGTCACACACACCCAGCTGACTGGCCATGGTGGAGGCACACACCCAGCTGAACGGCAATGGGGGAGGCACACACCCAGCTGATTGGCAATGGGGAGAGGCACACATCCAGCTGATCGGCAATGGGGAGAGGCACACATCCAGCTGATCGGCATTTGGGGAGTCACACACACCCAGTTGATCGGCAATGGGGGGAAGCACACACCCAGCTGATCGGCACTGGGGGGAAGCACACACACAGCTGACGGGCCATGGGGGAGTCACACTGAACCAGCTGATCGGCCATGGGAGAGTCACACAGACCCAGTTGATCGGCCATGGGGGAGTCACAATGACCCAGCTGATCGGCCATGGGGGAGTCACACAGATCCAGCTCATCGGCCATGGGGGAGTCACACTGACCCAGCTGATCGGCCATGGGGGAGTCACACAGACCCAGCTGATCGGCCATGGGGGTGTCACACTGATCCAGCTGATTGGCCATGGGGGAGTCACACCCACCCACCGACAGTCTCTCCTGGTAATGCAGAATGGTAAATCTCTGCCTGTGCCTCTGCCTGTATCTGTCCAATTCTCTCTCTGTCTGTGTTTCTGTCTGTTTCTCTGTCTGTGTCTGTCTCTGTCTGTGTCTCTGTCTGTGTCTGTGTCTGTATCTCTCTGTGTCTGTGTCCCTGTTGAGGCTGTGTCAGTGTCTCTACCTGTGTCTCTATCTGTGTCTCGATCTGTATCTCTGACTGTGTTTCTGTCTGTGTCTCTGGCAGTGTCTCTTTCTCTGTCCGTGTCTATCTCTGTCTGTGTCTCTGTCTGTGTCACTGCCTCTGTCTCTGCATGTGTCTCTGCCTCTGTCTGTTTCTGTGTTTGTGTCTCTATCTGCGTCTATGCCTCTGTCTGTGTCTGTGTCTGTTTCTGTATCTCTGTCTGTGTCTCTGTCTGTGTCACTGCCTCTGTCTCAGTCTGTTTCTGTATGTTTGTCTCTATCTGTGTCTCTGTCTATTTCTCTATCTGTGTCACTGTCTCTGCCTCTGTCTGCATCTCTGTCTGTGCCCCTGTCTCCGTCTGTGTCTCTCTGTACCTCTGTCTGTGTCTCTGTGTCTGACTGTGTCTCTGTCTGTGTCTCTCTGTACCTCTGTCTGTGTCTCTGTCTGTGTCACTGCCTCTGTCTCTGTCTGTTTCTGTGTGTTTGTCTCTGTCTGTGTCTCTGTCTCTGCCTCAGTCTGTTTCTATGTCTCTGTCAGTGTCTCTGTCTGTGTCCCTGTTTCTGTCTGTGTCTCCCTGTACCTCTGTCTGTGTCTCTGTGTCTGTCTGTGTCTCTGTCTCAGTCTCTGTCTGGGGCACATTCTGCTGCACAGACTGTGTTGAGGTGTGAGGCACACACCCAGCTGATCGGCAATGGGGGGAAGGACACACCCAGCTGATCGGCATTGGGAGAGTCACACACACCCAGCTGATCGGCCATGGTGGGGGCACATACCCAGCTGATCGGCAATGCGGGGAAGGAAACACCCAGCTGATCGGCAATGGGGGGGAAGGACAGACCCAGCTGATCGGCAATGGGGGGGAAGGACAGACCCAGCTGATCGGCAATGGGGGGAAGCACACACCCAGCTGATCGGCAATGGGGGGAAGCACACATCCAGCTGATCGGCATTGGGAGAGTCACACACCCAGCTGATCGGCCATGGTGGGGGAACATACCCAGCTGATCGGCAATGCGGGGAAGCACACACCCAGCTGATCGGCAATGCGGGGAAGCACATACCCAGCTGATCGGCAATGCGGGGAAGGACAGACCCAGCTGATCGGCAATGGGGGGAAGCACACACCTAGCTGATCGGCAATGGGGGGAAGCACACACCCAGCTGATCGGCAATGGGGGGGGAAGGACTGACCCAGCTGATCGGCAATGGGGGGATGCACACACCCAGCTGATCAGCAATGGGGGAAAGGACACTCCCAGCTGATCGACAATGCGGGGAAGCACACGCCTAGCTGATCGGCAATGGTGGGGAAGCACACTCCCAGCTGATCGGCAATGGTGTGAAGCACACACCCAGCTGATCTGCAATGGGGGAAGGACACACCCAGCTGATCGGCAATGGGGAGAAGGACAGGCCCAGCTGATCGGCAATGGGGGGAAGCACACTCCCAGCTGATCGGCAATGCGGGGAAGCACACACCGAGCTGATCGGCAATGGGGGCAAGGACACACCCAGCTGATCGGCAATGAGGGGAAGCACACAGCCAGCTGATCGGCAATGCGGGGAAGGACAGACCCAGCTGATCGGCAATGGGGGGAAGCACACTCCCAGCTGATCGGTAATGCGGGGAAGGACACACCCAGCTGATCGGCAATGCGGGGCAGCACACACCCAGCTGATCGGCAATGGGGGGAAGCACACTCCCAGCTGATCGGCAATGCGGGGAAGCACACACCCAGCTGATCGGCAATGGGGGGAAGCACACACCCAGCTGATCGGCAATGGGGGGAAGCACACACCCAGCTGATCGGCAATCGGGGTAAGGACAGACCCAGCTGATCGGCAATGCGGGGAAGCACACACCCAGCTGATCAGCAATGGGGGGAAGCACACTCCCAGCTGATCGGCAATGCGGGGAAGGACACACCCAGCTGATCAGCAATAGGGGGAAGCACACACCCAGCTGATCGGCAATGCGGGGAAGCACACACCCAGCTGATCGGCAATGCGGGGAAGGACACACCCTGCTGATCAGCAATGGGGGGAAGCACACACCCAGCTGATCGGGAATGCGGGGAAGCACATACCCAGCTGATCGGCAATGCGGGGAAGGAAACACCCAGCTGATCGGCAATGGGGGGAAGGACAGACGCAGCTGATCGGCAATGGGGGGAAGCACACACCCAGCTGATCGGCAATGGGGGGAAGCACACATCCAGCTGATCGGCATTGGGAGAGTCACACACCCAGCTGATCGGCCATGGTGGGGGAACATACCCAGCTGATCGGCAATGCGGGGAAGCACACACCCAGCTGATCGGCAATGCGGGGAAGGACAGACCCAGCTGATCGGCAATGGGGGAAGCACACTCCCAGCTGATCGGTAATGCGGGGAAGGACACACCCAGCTGATCGGCAATGCGGGGAAGCACATACCCAGCTGATCGGCAATGCGGGGAAGGACAGACCCAGCTGATCGGCATTGGGGGGAAGCACACACCCAGCTGATCGGCAATGGGGGAAGCACACTCCCAGCTGATCGGTAATGCGGGGAAGGACACACCCAGCTGATCGGCAATGCGGGGCAGCACACACCCAGCTGATCGGCAATGGGGGGAAGCACACTCCCAGCTGATCGGCAATGCGGGGAAGGACACAACCAGCTGATCGGCAATGGGGGGAAGCACACACCCAGCTGATCGGCAATGGGGGGAAGCACACACCCAGCTGATCGGCAATGGGGGGGAAGGACAGACCCAGCTGATCGGCAATGCGGGGAAGCACACACCCAGCTGATCAGCAATGGGGGGAAGCACACTCCCAGCTGATCGGCAATGCGGGGAAGCACACTCCCAGCTGATCGGCAATGGGGGGGAAGGACAGACCCAGCTGATCGGCAATGCGGGGAAGCACACACCCAGCTGATCAGCAATGGGGGGAAGCACACACCCAGCTGATCGGCAATGCGGGGAAGGGCACACCCAGCTGATCAGCAATATGGGGAAGCACACACCCAGCTGATCGGCAATGGGGGGAAGCACACACCCAGCTGATCGGCAATGGGGGGAAGCACACACCCAGCTGATCGGAAATGCGGGGAAGCACACACCCAGCTGATCGGCAATGCGGGGAAGCACACACCCAGCTGAACGGCAATGGGGGGGAAGGACAGACCCAGCTGATCGGCAATGCGGGGAAGCACACACCCAGCTGATCGGCAATGGGGGGAAGCACACACCCAGCTGATCGGCAATGCGGGGAAGCCCACACCCAGCTGATCAGCAATAGGGGGAAGCACACACCCAGCTGATCGGCAATGCGGGGAAGCACACACCCAGCTGATCCGCAATGGGGGGAAGCACACACCCAGCTGATCGGCAATGCGGGGAAGCACACACCCAGCTGATCGGCAATGGGGGGAAGGACAGACCCAGCTGATCGGCAATGCGGGGAAGGACACACCCAGCTGATCGGCAATGGGGGGAAGCACACACCCAGCTGATCGGAAATGCGGGGGAGCACACACCCAGCTGATCGGCAATGGGGGAAGCACACACCCAGCTGATCGGCAATGGGGGGAAGCACACACCCAGCTGATCGGCAATGCGGGGAAGCACACACCCAGCTGATCGGCAATGCGGGGAAGGAATCACCCTGCTGATCAGCAATGGGGGGAAGCACACACCCAGCTGATCGGAAATGCGGGGAAGCACACACCCAGCTGATCGGCAATGCGGGGAAGCACACACCCAGCTGATCGGCAATGGGGGGGAAGGACAGACCCAGCTGATCGGCAATGCGGGGAAGCACACTCCCAGCTGATCGGCAATGCGGGGAAGCACACACCCAGCTGATCCGCAATGGGGGGAAGCACACACCCAGCTGATCGGCAATGCGGGGAAGCACACACCCAGCTGATCGGCAATGGGGGGAAGGACAGACCCAGCTGATCGGCAATGCGGGGAAGCACACACCCAGCTGATCGGCAATGGGGGGAAGCACACACCCAGCTGATCGGCAACGGGGGGAAGCACACACCCAGCTGATCGGTAATGCGGGGAAGGACACACCCAACTGATCGGCAATGGGGGGAAGCACACACCCAGCTGATCGGCAATGCGGGGAAGGACACACCCAACTGATCGGCAATGGGGGGGGAAGGTCAGACCCAGCTGATCGGCAATGCGGGAAGCCCACACCCAGCTGCCCGGCAATGGGGGGAAGGACACACTCAGCTGATCGGCAATGCGGGGAAGCACACACCCAGCTGATCGGCAATGGGGGGAAGGACAGACCCAGCTGATCGGCAATGCCGGGAAGCACACACCCAGCTGATCGGCAATGCGGGGAAGCACATACCCAGCTGCCCGGCAATGCGGGGAAGCACACTCCCAGCTGATCGGCAATGGGGGGAGTCACACCCACCCACCGATAGTCCTGGTCATGCAGAATGGTAAATCAGGGTGAGGCTGGCTGGGGAGGGTCAGTTTCACCGGCAGTGCGAGGAGAGAGATGCCGTGTGGGTGGGGTTTCCTCTCAGTGTTTAACGAATTGAAGAATTGAACTAAAGGGAACTTTCAGCACATTTTTCAACTGCTGCCTGAACTGAGTCTGTGTCACGGCGTAAATCGCAGTGTTTGTGCAGCAACTCAGGAGCTGCAGCATGAAGCCCAATTCCATAACATAATCATCTAACCATACAGAGTAATACGCCAGCCAATACATCCGGTTCCATATAGAATAAAGCATGAACGTTGACCATAACAGGATGAAGTTGGCGGAGATAATGAAGAGTAAAATGATGGATTTGCTGCGACTCTCCATCTCTGGGTCTCTGGCACTGTGCCCACTGCTGTGAGCCCGGAGTCTCCTGCGGGCCCTGCTGCTCAGGACAATGTGTCTGACGGTGAGAACATTGAGCAGCAGAATCAGGGCGAATGGAACACACGGGGTTAGAATGTGGTGGAGGAACTCGATTGGTCCCCAGACCGGAGATTCCACAACACCCATTGTGACATCACAAAACCAGGGGATGTTCTCCAGCCGATACCCACCGGACAGCATCACCCCCCAGGAAATGTCCTTCAGACAGCTCAGCACAGCCACTGTCCCCAGAACCACAGCCGCCGCTTTCTCGCTGCAATATTTACTTTTCAGCCTCGGGCAACAAATGGCCACAAATCGATCAAAGGTGAAAGTGACGGTGAACCAGACAGAACAGTCAGTGGCTGCAAAAAGCAGGGCGGCGTGGATATTACACACGCGGATAGACTGCAGGAAATTAAACTGTTCAATAAAAACAATGGGAATGTGTCTCAATATCAGGTCGAGAATAACGACCAGGAGATCCCCCACTGCCATGGCCAACAGGTAACAACTCACACATTTGGACAGCCCACAGTTTCTTCTCTTCAGGACCACAATTGTGATGAGGTTCACTGTGAGGAAGGGAAATACACAATGAAATTACACATCAGCCTGGGAAAGACATCACAAGTATGGTCGGCGTGGTGTGGAGGGAGTCAAATAAATATATACTAACACACACTCACACATACACACACACATACAGAGACAGTAACACACACACACACAGACAGAGACAGTAACACACTCACACACACACACAGACAGTAACACACACTCACACACACAGACACATACATACAGAGACAGTAACACACACACACACAGACAGAGACAGTAACACACTCACACACACACACAGTAATACACACACACACACAGACAGAGACACTAACACACACACACACACAGTAATACACACACACAGACAGTAACACACACACGCACACTCACAGAGACAGTAACACACTCACACACACACACTAACACACACACACACATACAGAGACAGTAACACACACACACACAGGCAGTAACACACTCACACACACAAACTAACACACTCACACTCACTAACACACTCACACACAGACAGTGATACATTCACACACACACACTCACACACATACACTAACACACAGACACTAACACACTCACACAAACACAGGCACTATCACACAAACTAACACACTCACACACAGACAGTAATACACACACAGACAGTAATACACTCACACACACACACACAGACACTAACACACTCACCCAAACACAGGCACTAACACACACACACTAACACTCACACACAGACAGTAATACACACACACACACACAGTAATACACTCACACACACACTCACACACATACACTAACACACTCACACACAGACACTAACACACTCACACAAACTAACACACTCACACACAGACAGTAATACACTCACACACAGACAGTAATACACTCACACACACACTCACACACAGACACTCACACACTCACCCAAACACAGGCACGAACACACACACTAACACTCACACACAGACAGTAATACACACACACAGACACTAACACACACAATAACACACACACACTAACACACTCACACACAGACAGTAATACACTCACTCACACACAGACACTAACACACACACAGACACTAACACACTCACTAACACACTCACAGACAGTAATACACTCACACAGACACTAACACACTCACACGCACATACAGAGACAGTAATACACTCACACTTACACAGACACTAACACACACTGACACACACATACAGAGACAGTAATACCCTCACACTCACACAGACAGTAACAGACACACCGACACACATACAGTAATACACTCACACACACACAGGGACAGAGACAGTTATGCATTCACACTCACACAGACACTGAACCACACACATGCATACAGTAACACACTCACATACACACACAGACAGAGACAGTAATACACTCACACTCACAGACTCTGACACACACACACACATCCAGAGGCAGTAATACACTTACACACACACAGACACTAACACACACATACACACATACAGAGACAGTAATACACTCACGCACACATACAGAGACAGTAATACACTCACACTCACACATACAGAGACAGTAATACACTCACACACAGACTAACACACTCACACACTCACATACAGAGACAGCAATACACTCGCATACTCACACAGACACTAACACACTCACGCACACATACAGTAATACACTCACACACACACAAGCAGATACAGTAATACACTCACACAGATACTAACACACACACACACAGTAACGCACACACACGCACATACAGAGACTGTAATGCACTCACACAGAGACTAACACACTCACACACACATATACCGAGACAGTAATACACACACACTCACACACACACATGCAGAGACAGTAATACACTCACACAGACACTAACACACTCACACACACACATACAGAGACAGTAATACACTCACACACACATACAGAGACAGTAATACACTCACACAGACACTAACACACTCACACAGAGACAGTAATATACTCAGGCACAAAGGCACTAATACACACTCACAGAGACACTAATGCACACACTCACGCAAACAGATACAAAGACACACTCACTGACACTGATACACTAATACAAACACTCACAGAAACAGAGACACTAATGCACACGCTCAAAGACACACAGAGACACTAATACACACACTCACTGACACGCAGATACACTAATACAAACTCACAGACACACACAGACACTAATACTCACACACACAGACAATAATTCACACACACACAGACACATAGAGAAAGAAATATACACACTCACAGACACACACTGACACTAATACACACACATGGACACATAGAGAAATAAATGTACACACTCACAGACACACACTGACACTAATACACACTCACACACACACACTGACACTGATAAACACACTCACCGGTACAGAGACAATAATACACATACTCACACACAGACTCTAATAAACACTCACAGACAGACTGCGACACTAATACACACACTCACACACAGATACACTAATACACACAATCACTGACTCACAGAGACATTAATACATACACACACAGACACAGAGAGACACGAATACACACACACAGAAACTAATAGACACATACAGCCGCACACAAAGACTCTAATACACACATTCACACACACACAAATACACACACTGTCAGACACACAGATAGAACATAGAACATAGAACATTACAGTGCAGTACAGGCCCTTCAGCCCTCGATGTTGCGCCGACCTGTAGATAGACTAATACACACACGCACTGACACGCAGATACACTAATACATACTCACAGGCACACGCACATGCACAGTAATACACACAAACACTAATGCACACACACACAGACAGTAATACACACACTCACAGACACACACAGGGACACAAATACACACAGAGACAGTAATACACACACACACACACAGTAATACACACACACACACACACACAGTCACACACGCAAAAACAAATACACACACTCACAGACACACAGATAGACCATAATACACACACTCACTCACACACACAAAGACACCAATGCACACAATCTCACACACAGATGCACTAATACACATCCACTCAGACCTAAACAAAGACTCTAATACACACACACACTCATACACAGACACTAATACGCACACACAGATACACTAATGCACACACTCACAGACAAACACACAGACAGCAATACGCACACTCACACACAGAAACACTAATACACACACTCACACAAAACAGACACACACAGGGACACTAAATCACACTCACAGACACTAAGAGACACAAATACACACACACTCACACAGAGACAATAATACACACACTCACAGACACAAACACAGACATTAATACACACACTCACACACATAGACACTAATACAGACACACAAAGACACAGACAGAGGCACGAATACACAAACTCATAAACACACACATCCACACACAGATACACTAATGCACACACACAGACATACACAGACACTAATACACACACTCAACGACACACAGAGACACTAATACACACACTCACTGACAAGCAGATACACTAATACATACTCAGACACACACACACAAAGACACACACAAACAGACACTCACAGACACACTCACATGCACACTAATACACACACTCTCACACACAAGCACTAATGCACACACTCACGGGCACACATAGACACTAATCCACACGCACACACAGACGCTATTACACACACTCACTGACCCAAAGAGACAGTAATACACACACTCAGAGGCACAGACACAATAATACACATACTCACCCACAGGCACTAATACACACTCACAGATACATTAATACACACACTCACAGACACACACAGGCACGAATACACACACACACAGGCGCACTAATACATACACTCACAGTCACACACAGACACTAATACACACACTCAGACACCCAGAAACACTAATTCACACACTCAGTAACACACAGAGACACTAATGTACACACTTACAGACCCAGAGACACAAAACTCACACACACAGACATACACAGATACATTGATAGATAAATTGAAACTCACAGGGACACTAATACACACAATCACACACACACACTAATGCACACACTCACAGACATACAGAGACATTAATACACTATCTGACTGACACATAGAGACACTAATATACACACTTACATACAGAGACACTAAAACACACACACAGACACACACAGATACAATGATACACACATAGGGACAGTAATAAAAACAATCACAGACTCACACAGACACAAGCACACACACACAGAAACACTAATACACACACTCACAGACACACACAGAGACACTAATATATACACTCACAGACTCACACAGACACAAGCACACACACAGAAACACTAATACACACACTCACAGACACACACAGAGACACTAATATATACACTCACAGACTCACACAGACAGTAGCACACACACTCACAGACAAACAGAGGCACCAATACACACACTCACAGACACACTAATACATGCACTCACAGACTCAGACAGACAGTAGCACACACACTCACAGACACACAGAAACACTAATACACACACTCACAAACACACAGAGGTACTAATACACACACTCACAGGCACACAAATACACACACTTACATACACACAGAGACACTAACACACTCTCAGACACAGAGACACTAATACACACACTCACAGACACACATAGAGACACTAATACACACACACACACTTATTCACATTCTCACAGACACACAGAGACATACATCCACACACCCACAGGCACATGGAGACTCTAATGCACACACTCTCACACACACACACAGACACTGTCATGTGCGAGTACCTGTAAGAAATGGGTGTTTATAAATGGGTGTGTATATAAATATCTATAGTGAAGTACCTTACAGAAATGGGTGTTTATTACTGCAGTGATGTCAGAGAGTGTGTGGAGATGGGCTGTCTGTCCGCTTTTTCTTTCATTTTGGCTGTTTGCTCCAGGGTGTGTTTTAGATTTGTTATCAGTGTTGGAGCTGAAGCCAGACAGAGCATTTGTACTGTTGATCTCTCTGCCATGAGAAACTATCCCTTGATCATTTGGTGAATTCAGAATTATAAATGTTCTCAGTAGTGAATGTAAACCTAACGTCCCTCTGGTAAAATGTGTCTGAAGTCTTCTGGATGTCAAAAGGACAGCTTACGGAATACTTAGTGTTGTATTCTTTGGGGGTTGAATTTGAATTAATGGTTCCTAAGTTGTTCACTGCATGTTTTAAAAAGGTTAACTTGACCTTATAGAATAAACATTGTTTTGCTTCTAAAAATACGTTTCCATTTCTGCTGTACCCCACTGTAGTGTGGGCCATGTGCTCCCCATAACACAATCTATTAACATTTGTGGGTCAGGGGAACTCCATGGCCCACTTTGGGGTTCTCTAAACCCTGGCCCATAACACAAATACACACACTCACAGACACACAGAGACACTAATACACACACTCACATACACACAGAGACACTAATACACACACTCACAGATACACTGAGACACTAATACACACACTCGCAGACACACAGAGACACTAATACACACACTCACAGACACACAGAGACACTAATACACACACTCACATACACACAGAGACGCTAATACACACACTCACAGATACACCGAGACACTAATACACACACTCGCAGACACACAGAGACACTAATACACACACTCACAGACACACAGAGACACTAATACACACACTCACAGATACACCGAGACACTAATACACACACTCACATACACACAGAGACACTAATACACACACTCACAGATACACCGAGACACTAATACACACACTCACAGACACACAGAGACACTAATACACACACTCACAGACACACAGAGACACTAATACACACACTCACAGATACACCGAGACACTAATACACACACTCACATACACACAGAGACACTAATACACACACTCACATACACACAGAGACACTAATACACTCACTCACAGACACACAGAGACACTAATACACACACTCACATACACACAGAGACACTAATACACACACTCACAGATACACCGAGACACTAATACACACACTCGCAGACACACAGAGACACTAATACACACACTCACAGACACACAGAGACACTAATACACACACTCACAGATACACCGAGACACTAATACACACACTCACATACACACAGAGACACTAATACACACACTCACAGATACACCGAGACACTAATACACACACTCACATACACACAGAGACACTAATACACACACTCACATACACACAGAGACACTAATACACACACTCACATACACACAGAGACACTAACACACACTCACAGACACACAGAGACACTAATACACACACTGACAGATACACCGAGACACTAATACACACACTCACATACACACAGAGACACTAATACACACACTCACAGACACACAGAGACACTAATACACACACTCACAGACACACAGAGACACTAATACATACACTCACAGATACACCGAGACACTAATACACACACTCACAGACACACAGAGACACTAATACACACACTCACAGACACACAGAGACACTAATACACACACTCACATACACACAGAGACAATAATACACACACTCACAGATACACCGAGACACTAATACACACACTCACAGACACACAGAGACACTAATACACACACTCGCAGACACCCAAAAACACCCACTCACAGACACATAGAGACACTAATACACACACTCACAGACACACAGAGACACTAATACACACACTCACAGACACAAAGAGACACTAATACACACACCCGCAGGCACACAGAGACACTAATACACACACTCACAGACACACAGAGACACTAATACACACACTCACAGACACACAGAGACACTAACACACACACTCTCAGACACAGAGACACTAATACACACACTCGCAGACACACAAATACACACACTCACATACACACAGAGACACTAACACACTCTCAGACACAGAGACACTAATAATCACACTCACAGACACACATAGAGACACTAATACACACACACACACTTATTCGCATTCTCACAGACACACAGAGACATACATCCACACACCCACAGGCACATGGAGACTCTAATGCACACACTCTCACACACACACACAGACACTGTCATGTGCGAGTACCTGTATGAAATGGATGTTTATAAATGTGTGTGTATATAAATATCTATAGTGAAGTACCTTACAGAAATGGGTGTTTATTACTGCAGTGATGTCAGAGATTGGGTGGAGATGGGCTGCCTGTCCGCTTTTTCTTTCATTTTGGCTGTTTGCTCCAGCGTGTGTTTTAGATTTGTTTTCAGTGTTGGAGCTGAAGCCAGACAGAGCAGGTGTACTGTTGATCTCTCTGCCATGAGAAACTATCTCTTGATCATTTGGTGAATTCAGAATTATAAATGTTCTCAGTAGTGAATGTAAACCTAATATCCCTCTGGTAAAATGTGTCTGAAGTCTTCTGGGTGTCAAAAGGACAGCTTACGGAATACTTAGTGTTGTATTCTTTGGGGGTTGAATTTGAATTAATGGTTCCTAAGTTGTTCACTGTATGTTTTAAAAAGGTTAACTTGAGCTTATAGAATAAACATTGTTTTGCTTCGAAAAATATGTTTCCATTTCTGCTGTAACCCACTGTAGTGTGGGCCATGTGCTCCCCATAACACAATCTATTAACATTTGTGGGTCAGGGGAACTCCAAGATACACTTTGTGGTTCTCTAAACCCTGGCCCATAACACAAATACACACACTCACAGACACACAGAGACACTAATACACACACTCACAGACACACAGAGACACTAATACACACACTCACAGACACACAGAGACACTAATACACACACTCACATACACACAGAGACACTAATACACACACTCACATACACACAGAGACACTAATACACACACTCACAGATACACCGAGACACTAATACACACACTCACAGACACACAGAGACACTAATACACACACACACAGATACACCGAGACACTAATACACTCACTCACAGACACACAGAGACACTAATACACTCACTCGCATACACACAGAGACACTAATACACACACTCACAGACACACAGAGACACTAATACACACACTCACACACAGAGACACTAATACACACACTCACAGATACACCGAGACACTAATACACACACTCACAGACACACAGAGACACTAATACACACACTCACAGATACACCGAGACACTAATACACTCACTCACAGACACACAGAGACACTAATACACTCACTCGCATACACACAGAGACACTAATACACACACTCACAGACACACAGAGACACTAATACACACACTCACACACAGATACACTAATACACACAATCACTGACTCACAGAGACATTAATACATACACACACAGACACACAGAGACACTAATACACACACTCACAAACACACAGAGACACTAATACACACACTCACATACACACAGAGACACTAATACACACACTCGCAGATACACAGAGACACTAATACACACACTCACAGACACACAGAGACACTAATACACACACTCACATACACACAGAGACACTAATACACACACTCACAGATACACAGAGACACTAATACACACACTCACAGACACACAGAGACACTAATACACACACTCACCTACACACAGAGACACTAATACACACACTCACAGATACACAGAGACACTAATACACACACTCACAGACACACAGAGACACTAATACACACACTCACATACACACAGAGACACTAATACACACACTCACAGATACACAGTGACACTAATACACACACTCACAGACACACAGAGGCACTAATACACACACTCACAGACACACAGAGGCACTAATACACACGCTCACAGATACACCGAGACACTAATACACCCACTCACAGACACACAGAGACACTAATACACACACTCACAGATACACCGAGACACTAATACACAGACTCACAGACACACAGAGACACTAATACATACACTCACAGACACACAGAGACACTAACACACACTCACAGACACACACAGGCACTAACACACACACTCACAGACACACAGGGACACTAACACACACACTCACAGACGCACAGAGACACTAATACACACACTCACAGACACACAGAGACACTAATACACACACTCACAGACACACAGAGACACTAACACACACACTCACAGACACACAGAGACACTAATACACACACTCACAGACACACAGAGACACTAATACACACACTCGCAGACACACAGAGACACTAATACACACACTCACAGACACACAGAGACACTAATACACACACTCACAGACACACAGAGACACTAATACACACACTCACAGACACACAGAGACACTAATACACACACTCACAGACACACAGAGACACTAATACACACACTCACAGACACACAGAGACACTAATACACACACTCACAGACACACAGAGACACTAATACACACACTCACAGACACACAGAGACACTAACACACACACTCACAGACACACAGAGACACTAACACACACACTCACAGACACACAGAGACACTAATACACACACTCACAGACACACAGAGACACTAATACACACACTCGCAGACACACAGAGACACTAATACACACACTCACAGACACACAGAGACACTAATACACACACACAGAGACACTAATACACACACTCACAGACACACAGAGGCACTAATACACACACTCACAGACACACAGAAACACTAACACGCACTCACAGATACACAGAGACACTAATACACACACTCACAGACACACAGAGACACTAATACACACACTCACAGACACACAGAGGCACTAATACACACACTCACAGATACACCGAGACACTAATACACAGACTCACAGACACACAGAGACACTAATACACACACTCACAGACACACAGAGACACTAACACACACTCACAGACACACACAGACACTAACACACACACTCACAGACACACAGAGACACTAACACACACACTCACAGACACACAGAGACACTAATACACACACTCACAGACACACAGAGACACTAATACACACACTCACAGATACACCAAGACACTAATACACCCACTCACAGACACACCGAGACACTAATACACTCACTCGCAGACACACAGAGACACTAATACACACACTCACAGACACACAGAGACACTAATACACACACTCACATACACACAGGGACCCTAATACACACACTCACAGACACACAGAGACACTAACACACACACTCACAGACACACAGAGACACTAATACACACACTCACAGACACACAGATGCACTAACACACACTCACAGACACACAGAGGCACTAACACACACTCACAGACACACAGATACACACACTTACATACACACAGAGACACTAACACACTCTCAGACACAGAGACACTAATTCACACACTCACAGACACACAGAGACACTAATACACACACTCACAGACACACAGAGACACTAACACACTCTCGCAGACACACAGAGACACTAATACACACACTCACAGACACACAGAGACACTAATACACACACTCGCAGACACACAGAGACACTAATACACACACACACAGACACACAGAGACACTAATACACACACTCACAGACACACAGAAACACTAACACACACTCACAGATGCACAGAGACACTAATACACACACTCACAGACACACAGAGGCACTAAACACACACTCACAGACACACAGAGGCACTAATACACACACTCACAGATACACCGAGACACTAATACACCCACTCACAGACACACAGAGACACTAATACACACACTCACAGACACACAGAGGCACTAATACACACACTCACAGATACACCGCGACACTAATACACACACTCACAGACACACAGAGACACTAATACACACACTCACAGACACACACAGACACTAACACACACTCACAGACACACACAGACACTAACACACACACTCACAGACACACAGAGACACTAACACACACACTCACAGACACACAGAGACACTAATACACACACTCACAGACACACAGAGGCACTAATACACACACTCACAGACACACAGAGGCACTAATACACACACTCACAGATACACCAAGACACTAATACACACACTCACAGACACACCGAGACACTAATACACTCACTCGCAGACACACAGAGACACTAATACACACACTCACAGACACACAGAGGCACTAATACACACACTCACAGATACACCGAGACACTAATACACAGACTCACAGACACACAGAGACACTAATACACACACTCACAGACACACACAGACACTAACACACACACTCACAGACACACAGAGACAATAACACACACACTCACAGACACACAGAGACACTAACACACACACTCACAGACACACAGAGACACTAATACACACACTCACAGACACACAGATGCACTAACACACACTCACAGACACACAGAGGCACTAACACACACTCACAGACACACAAATACACACACTTACATACACACAGAGACACTAACACACTCTCAGACACAGAGACACTAATTCACACACTCACAGACACACAGAGACACTAATACACACACTCACAGACACACAGAGACACTAACACACACTCTCGCAGACACACAGAGACACTAACACACACTCACAGCCACACAGAGACACTAATACACACACTCACATACACACAGAGGCACTAATACACACACTCACAGATACACCGAGACACAAATACACACACTCACAGACACACAAATACACACACTCAGACACACAGAGACACTAATACACACACTCGCAGACACACAGAGGCACTAACACACACTCACAGACACACACAGACACTAACACACACACTCGCAGACACATTGAGACACTAATACACACACTCACAGATACACCGAGACACTAATACACACACTCGCAGACACACAGAGACACTAATACACACACTCACAGACACACAGAGACACTAATACACACACTCACAGACACACAGAGACACTAATACACACACTCACAGACACACAGATGCACTAACACACACTCACAGGCACACAGAGGCAATAACACTCACTCACAGACACACAAATACACACACTTACATACACACAGAGACACTAACACACTCTTATTCACAGAGACACTAATTCACACACTCACAGACACACAGAGACACTAATACACACACTCACAGACACACAGAGACACTAACACACACTCTCGCAGACACACAGAGACACTAACACACACTTACAGCCACACAGAGACACTAATACACACACTCAGATACACACAGAGGCACTAATACACACACTCACAGATACACCGAGACACAAATACACACACTCACAGACACACAAATACACACACTCAGACACACAGAGACACTAATACACACACTCGCAGACACACAGAGACACTAACACACACTCACAGACACACACAGACACTAACACACACACTCGCAGACACACAGAGACACTAATACACACACTCACAGATACACCGAGACACTAATACACACACTCGCAGACACACAGAGACACTAATACACACACTCACAGACACACAGAGACACTAATACACACACTCACAGACACACAGAGATACTAATACACACACTCAGACACACAGAGACACTATACACACACTCACATACAGACAGAGACACTATACAGACACTCACAGATACACCGAGACATTAATACACACACTCGCAGACACACAGAGACACTAATACACACACTCAGATACACCGAGACACTAATACACACACTCACAGACACACAGAGACACGAATACACACACTCACATACACACAGAGACACTAACACACACACTCACAGACACACAGAGACACTAATACACACACTCGCAGACACACAGAGACACTAATACACACACTCACAGACACACAGAGACACTAATACACACACTCACAGACACACAGAGACACTAATACACACACTCGCAGACACACAGAGACACTAATACACACACTCACAGATACACAGAGACACTAATACACACACTCACAGATACACAGAGACACTAATACACACACTCACAGACACACAGAGGCACTAATACACACGCTCACAGACACACAGAGGCACTAATACACACGCTCACAGATACACCGAGACACTAATACACCCACTCACAGACACACAGAGACACTAATACACACACTCACAGATACACCGAGACACTAATACACAGACTCACAGACACACAGAGACACTAATACATACACTCACAGACACACAGAGACACTAACACACACTCACAGACACACACAGACACTAACACACACACTCACAGACACACAGAGACACTAACACACACACTCACAGACACACAGAGACACTAATACACACACTCACAGACACACAGAGACACTAATACACACACTCACAGACACACAGAGACACTAACACACACACTCACAGACACACAGAGACACTAATACACACACTCACAGACACACAGAGACACTAATACACACACTCGCAGACACACAGAGACACTAATACACACACTCACAGACACACAGAGACACTAATACACACACTCACAGACACACAGAGACACTAATACACACACTCACAGACACACAGAGACACAATACACACACTCACAGACACACAGAGACACTAACACACACACTCACAGACACACAGAGACACTAATACACACACTCGCAGACACACAGAGACACTAATACACACACTCACAGACACACAGAGACACTAATACACACACACAGAGACACACAGAGACACTAATACACACACTCACAGACACACAGAGGCACTAATACACACACTCAGACACACAGAAACACTAACACGCACTCACAGATACACAGAGACACTAATACACACACTCACAGACACACAGAGGCACTAATACACACACTCACAGACACACAGAGGCACTAATACACACGCACACAGATACACCGAGACACTAATACACCCACTCACAGACACACAGAGACACTAATACACACACTCACAGACACACAGAGACACTAATACACACACTCACAGACACACAGAGGCACTAATACACACACTCACAGATACACCGAGACACTAATACACAGACTCACAGACACACAGAGACACTAATACACACACTCACAGACACACAGAGACACTAACACACACTCACAGACACACACAGACACTAACACACACACTCACAGACACACAGAGACACTAACACACACACTCCCAGACACACAGAGACACTAATACACACACTCACAGACACACAGATGCACTAACACACACTCACAGACACACAGAGGCACTAACACACACTCACAGACACACAAATACACACACTTACATACACACAGAGACACTAACACACTCTCAGACACAGAGACACTAATTCACACACTCACAGACACACAGAGACACTAATACACACACTCACAGACACACAGAGACACTAACACACACTCTCGCAGACACACAGAGACACTAACACACACTCACAGCCACACAGAGACACTAATACACACACTCACATACACACAGAGGCACTAATACACACACTCACAGATACACCGAGACACAAATACACACACTCACAGACACACAAATACACACACTCAGACACACAGAGACACTAATACACACACTCGCAGACACACAGAGGCACTAACACACACTCACAGACACACACAGACACTAACACACACACTCGCAGACACATTGAGACACTAATACACACACTCACAGATACACCGAGACACTAATACACACACTCGCAGACACACAGAGACACTAATACAAACACTCACAGACACACAGAGACACTAATACACACACTCACAGACACACAGAGACACTAATACACACACTCACAGACACACAGATGCACTAACACACACTCACAGGCACACAGAGGCAATAACACACACTCACAGACACACAAATACACACACTTACATACACACAGAGACACTAACACACTCTCAGTCACAGAGACACTAATTCACACACTCACAGACACACAGAGACACTAATACACACACTCACAGACACACAGAGACACTAACACACACTCTCGCAGACACACAGAGACACTAACACACACTTACAGCCACACAGAGACACTAATACACACACTCAGATACACACAGAGGCACTAATACACACACTCACAGATACACCGAGACACAAATACACACACTCACAGACACACAAATACACACACTCAGACACACAGAGACACTAATACAGACACTCGCAGACACACAGAGACACTAACACACACTCACAGACACACACAGACACTAACACACACACTCGCAGACACACAGAGACACTAATACACACACTCACAGATACACCGAGACACTAATACACACACTCGCAGACACACAGAGACACTAATACACACACTCACAGACACACAGAGACACTAATACACACACTCACAGACACACAGAGATACTAATACACACACTCAGACACACAGAGACACTATACACACACTCACATACAGACAGAGACACTATACAGACACTCACAGATACACCGAGACATTAATACACACACTCGCAGACACACAGAGACACTAATACACACACTCACAGATACACCGAGACACTAATACACACACTCACAGACACACAGAGACACGAATACACACACTCACATACACACAGAGACACTAACACACACACTCACAGACACACAGAGACACTAATACACACACTCGCAGACACACAGAGACACTAATACACACACTCACAGACACACAGAGACACTAATACACACACTCACAGACACACAGAGACACTAATACACACACTCGCAGACACACAGAGACACTAATACACACACTCACAGATACACAGAGACACTAATACACACACTCACAGATACACAGAGACACTAATACACACACTCACAGACACACAGAGGCACTAATACACACGCTCACAGACACACAGAGGCACTAATACACACGCTCACAGATACACCGAGTTACTAATACACCCACTCACAGACACACAGAGACACTAATACACACACTCACAGATACACCGAGACACTAATACACAGACTCACAGACACACAGAGACACTAATACATACACTCACAGACACACAGAGACACTAACACACACTCACAGACACACACAGACACTAACACACACACTCACAGACACACAGAGACACTAACACACACACTCACAGACACACAGAGACACTAATACACACACTCACAGACACACAGAGACACTAATACACACACTCACAGACACACAGAGACACTAACACACACACTCACAGACACACAGAGACACTAATACACACACTCACAGACACACAGAGACACTAATACACACACTCGCAGACACACAGAGACACTAATACACACACTCACAGACACACAGAGACACTAATACACACACTCACAGACACACAGAGACACTAATACACACACTCACAGACACACAGAGACACTAATACACACACTCACAGACACACAGAGACACAATACACACACTCACAGACACACAGAGACACTAACACACACACTCACAGACACACAGAGACACTAATACACACACTCGCAGACACACAGAGACACTAATACACACACTCACAGACACACAGAGACACTAATACACACACACAGAGACACACAGAGACACTAATACACACACTCACAGACACACAGAGGCACTAATACACACACTCAGACACACAGAAACACTAACACGCACTCAGAGATACACAGACACACTAATACACACACTCACAGACACACAGAGGCACTAATACACACACTCACAGACACACAGAGGCACTAATACACACGCACACAGATACACCGAGACACTAATACACCCACTCACAGACACACAGAGACACTAATACACACACTCACAGACACACAGAGACACTAATACACACACTCACAGACACACAGAGGCACTAATACACACACTCACAGATACACCGAGACACTAATACACAGACTCACAGACACACAGAGACACTAATACACACACTCACAGACACACACAGACACTAACACACACACTCACAGACACACACAGACACTAACACACACACTCACAGACACACAGAGACACTAACACACACACTCCCAGACACACAGAGACACTAATACACACACTCACAGACACACAGAGACACTAATACACACACTCACAGATACACCAAGACACTAATACACACACTCACAGACACACCGAGACACTAATACACTCACTCGCAGACACACAGAGACACTAATACACACACTCACAGACACACAGAGACACTAATACACACACTCACATACACACAGGGACCCTAATACACACACTCACAGACACACAGAGACACTAACACACACACTCACAGACACACAGAGACACTAATACACACACTCACAGACACACAGATGCACTAACACACACTCACAGACACACAGAGGCACTAACACACACTCACAGACACACAAATACACACACTTACATACACACAGAGACACTAACACACTCTCAGACACAGAGACACTAATTCACACACTCACAGACACACAGAGACACTAATACACACACTCACAGACACACAGAGACACTAACACACTCTCGCAGACACACAGAGACACTAATACACACACTCACAGACACACAGAGACACTAATACACACACTCGCAGACACACAGAGACACTAATACACACACACACAGACACACAGAGACACTAATACACACACTCACAGACACACAGAGGCACTAATACACACACTCACAGACACACAGAAACACTAACACACACTCACAGATGCACAGAGACACTAATACACACACTCACAGACACACAGAGGCACTAAACACACACTCACAGACACACAGAGGCACTAATACACACACTCACAGATACACCGAGACACTAATACACCCACTCACAGACACACAGAGACACTAATACACACACTCACAGACACACAGAGGCACTAATACACACACTCACAGATACACCGCGACACTAATACACACACTCACAGACACACAGAGACACTAATACACACACTCACAGACACACACAGACACTAACACACACTCACAGACACACACAGACACTAACACACACACTCACAGACACACAGAGACACTAACACACACACTCACAGACACACAGAGACACTAATACACACACTCACAGACACACAGAGGCACTATACACACACTCACAGACACACAGAGGCACTAATACACACACTCACAGATACACCAAGACACTAATACACACACTCACAGACACACCGAGACACTAATACACTCACTCGCAGACACACAGAGACACTAATACACACACTCACAGACACACAGAGGCACTAATACACACACTCACAGATACACCGAGACACTAATACACAGACTCACAGACACACAGAGACACTAATACACACACTCACAGACACACACAGACACTAACACACACACTCACAGACACACAGAGACAATAACACACACACTCACAGACACACAGAGACACTAACACACACACTCACAGACACACAGAGACACTAATACACACACTCACAGACACACAGATGCACTAACACACACTCACAGACACACAGAGGCACTAACACACACTCACAGACACACAAATACACACACTTACATACACACAGAGACACTAACACACTCTCAGACACAGAGACACTAATTCACACACTCACAGACACACAGAGACACTAATACACACACTCACAGACACACAGAGACACTAACACACACTCTCGCAGACACACAGAGACACTAACACACACTCACAGCCACACAGAGACACTAATACACACACTCACATACACACAGAGGCACTAATACACACACTCACAGATACACCGAGACACAAATACACACACTCACAGACACACAAATACACACACTCAGACACACAGAGACACTAATACACACACTCGCAGACACACAGAGGCACTAACACACACTCACAGACACACACAGACACTAACACACACACTCGCAGACACATTGAGACACTAATACACACACTCACAGATACACCGAGACACTAATACACACACTCGCAGACACACAGAGACACTAATACACACACTCACAGACACACAGAGACACTAATACACACACTCACAGACACACAGAGACACTAATACACACACTCACAGACACACAGATGCACTAACACACACTCACAGACACACAGAGGCAATAACACACACTCACAGACACACAAATACACACACTTACATACACACAGAGACACTAACACACTCTCAGTCACAGAGACACTAATTCACACACTCACAGACACACAGAGACACTAATACACACACTCACAGACACACAGAGACACTAATACACACACTCACAGACACACAGAGACACTAACACACACTCTCGCAGACACACAGAGACACTAACACACACTTACAGCCACACAGAGACACTAATACACACACTCAGATACACACAGAGGCACTAATACACACACTCACAGATACACCGAGACACAAATACACACACTCACAGACACACAAATACACACACTCAGACACACAGAGACACTAATACACACACTCGCAGACACACAGAGACACTAACACACACTCACAGACACACACAGACACTAACACACACACTCGCAGACACACAGAGACACTAATACACACACTCACAGATACACCGAGACACTAATACACACACTCGCAGACACACAGAGACACTAATACACACACTCACAGACACACAGAGACACTAATACACACACTCACAGACACACAGAGATACTAATACACACACTCAGACACACAGAGACACTATACACACACTCACATACAGACAGAGACACTATACAGACACTCACAGATACACCGAGACATTAATACACACACTCGCAGACACACAGAGACACTAATACACACACTCACAGATACACCGAGACACTAATACACACACTCACAGACACACAGAGACACGAATACACACACTCACATACACACAGAGACACTAACACACACACTCGCAGACACACAGAGACATTAATACACACACTCACAGACACACAGAGACACTAATACACACACTCACAGACACACAGAGACACTAATACACACACTCACAGACACACAGAGGCACTAATACACACACTCACAGAGACACCAACACACACTCACAGATACACAGAGACACTAATACACACACTCACAGACACACAGAGACACTAATACACACACTCGCAGACACACAGAGACACTATACACACACTCACAGACACACATAGACACTAATATACACACTCACAGATACACCGAGACACTAAAACACACTCACAGACACTCAGAGACACTAATACACACACTCACATACACACAGAGACACTATACACACACTCACAGACACACAGAGACACTAATACACACACTCACAGACACACAGAGACACTAATACACACACTCACATACACACAGAGACACTAATACACACACTCACAGACACACAGAGACACTAACACACATTCGCAGACACACAGAGACACTAATACACACATTCGCAGACACACAGAGACACTAATACACACACTCCCATACACACAAAGACTCTAATACACACACTCACAGACACACAATTACACACACTCACATACACACAAAGACACACACTCACAGTCACACAGAGACACTAATACACACACACAGAGAAACTAATACAACCACTCACACACAGACACTAATACACACACACACTGACATGCAGGTAAACTAATACACACACTCACACAAACACAGACACTAATACATACACACAGACACACACATATACTAATGCATAAACTCAAATACACACACAGAGACACTAATACACACACACAGACACACAGAGTCACGCATACACCACTCACACACAGACACTAATACACTCACTCACTGGCACGCAGATGCACTAAAACACACACTCGCACAACACAGAGACACTAATACACACACGCACATATAGTAATACACACACTCAAAGACACAGACAGACACTAACACACAAACTCACAAACACACACAGCCACACACATACACTATTGCACAAACCCAAAGACACACACAGAGACACAGACACAGACACACACACAGACACTAAAACACACACACACAGACACACTAATACACTCACTCACCGACACATAGATACACTAATACACACTCATAGACACACCTACAGTCACTAATACACACACTCACACACATAGACACTAATACACGGATTGGAAATTAGCAAACGTGACTCCACTGTTTAAAAAAGGAGGTAGGCAGAAAGCGGGTAATTATAGGCCATTGAGCTTAACTTCGGTAGGAGGGAAGATGCTGGAATCTATCATCAAGGAAGAAATAGCGAGGCATCTGGATGGAAATTGTCCCGTTGGGCAGATGCAGCATGGGTTCATAATGGGCAGGTCGTGCCTAACTAATTTAGTGGAATTTTTGAGGACATGACCAGTGCGGTAGATAACGGGGAGCCAATGGATGTGGTATATCTGGATTTCCAGAAAGCCTTTGACAAGGTGCCACACAAAAGGTTACTGCATAAGATAAAGATGCATGGCATTAAGGGGAAAGTAATAGCATGGATAGAGGATTGGTTACTTGATGGAAAGCAAAGAGTGGGGATTCATGGGTGTTTCTCTGGTTGGCAATCAGTAGCTAGTGGTGTCCCTCAGGGATCAGTGTTGGGCCCACAATTGTTCACAATTTACATAGATGATTTGGAGTTGGGGACAAAGGGCAATGTGTCCAAGTTTGCAGACGACACTAAGATAAGTGGTAAAGCAAAAAGTGCAGAGGATACTGGAAGTCTGCAGAGGGATTTGGATAGGCTAAGTGAATGGGCTAAGGTCTGGCAGATGGAATACAATGTTGACAAATGTGAGGTTATCCATTTTGGTAGGAATAATAGCAAAAGGGATTATTATTTAAATGATAAAATATTAAAACATGCTGCTGTGCAGAGAGACCTGGGTGTGCTAGTGCATGAGTTGCAAATAGTTGGTTTACAGGTGCAACAGGTGATTCAGAAGGCAAATGGAATTTTGTCCTTCATTGCTAGAGGGATGGAGTTTAAGACTAGGGAGGTTATGCTGCAATTGTATAAGGTGTTAGTGAGGCCACACCTGGAGTATTGTGTTCAGTTTTGGTCTCCTTACTTGAGAAAGGACGTACTGGCACTGGAGGGTGTGCAGAGGAGATTTACTAGGTTAATCCCAGAGCTGAAGGGGTTGGATTACGAGGAGAGGTTGAGGAGACTGGGACTGTACTTGTTGGAATTTAGAAGGATGAGGGTTGATCTTCTAGAAACATATAAAATTATGAAGGGAATAGATAGGATAGATGCGGGCAGGTTGTTTCCACTGGCGGGTGAAAGCAGAACTAGGGGGCATAGCCTTTAAATAAGGGGAAGTAGATTTAGACTGAGTTTAGGAGGAGCGTCTTCACCCAAAGGGTTGTGAATCTATGGAATTTCTTGCCCAGTGAAGCAGTAGAGGCTCCTTCATTAAATGTTTTGAAGATAAAGATAGATAGTCTTTTGAAGAATAAAGGGATTAAGGGTTATGGTGTTCGGGCCGGAAAGTGGAGCTGAGTCCACAAAAGATCAGCCATGATCTCATTGAATGGTGGAGCAGGCTCGAGGGGCCAGATGGCCTACTCCTGCTCCTAGTTCTTATGTTCTCACAGACACACGCTGGCACTAATACACACTCACAGGCTCAAAGAAACACTAATACACACTCGCAGATACACAGAGACACTAATACACACTCACAGAAACACATACAGACACTAATAAACACACACAGACCCTAATACACCCACTCACAGACACAAACTGGCACTAATACACACATACATTAACACACACACACCAGATACTAATACACACTCTAACGATGCACAGAGACAGTAATATACACAGGTAGACTCGAATGCATACACTCACATACAGCGACACTAATACACACAGTCACACACACATGCACTAATACACGCACTAACACACACACACACATAAACTAATACACACACTCACTGATACACAGAGACAACAATACACACACTCACAGACACAAGCAGACACTAATACACACACCACACAGATACTAATACACAGACACTAATACACAGACTCACAGTCAGACGCAGACACTAATACACACACTAACACACAGAGACACTAATACACATTCACAGACACACAGATACACTAATACACCAACTCACACACAGAGAGGCACTAGTACACAGCTCACAGACTGACAGAGACACTAATACACAAACACACACACTTTTTAGAGACACTCACACACATAGCCATTAATGCACTCACACAAACAGACACTAATGCACACATTCTCACACGCACTCAGACACACACAGACACTAATACACACACTCACACACACAGAGACACTAGTACACACACTCACTGACACATAGATGCACTAATACACACTCACAGACACACATACAGACACTAATACACACACTCACATACACAGACAACAATACACGCACTCACAGACAGACAGACACTGGCACCAATACACATATACACTCACACACACAGACACTAATACACACACTCACAAACTCACACTGGCACACACATACACTAACGCACAGACACAGATAGTAATACACACACAGTGATACACAGAGACAATAATATACACACTCACAGACACAGGGAGACGCTAATGCATACACTCTCACACACACACAGCGACACTAATACGCACACTCACACATAGAGACACTAAGACACATTCACAGACACACACACACACTAATAGAGACACTCACACACATTGACACTAATACACTCTCACACACAGTCTAATGCACACATTCTCACACACACACCGACACTCACAGATACACTAATATACACAGAAATAAAGACACACACAGACTCTAATACACACACTCAAACGTCCCTCCACACACACACTACCCCCCACACACAAACCCCCTTAACCACAGACATACTAACCCCCCACAGACACTAACCCACCCCCACACACACTAACCCCCCACACACACTAACCCCCCACACACACGCTCCCCCATCCCAGACACACTAACCCTCCCACACACACACTAACCCCCACCACACACACACTAACCCCCTCACACACACTAACCCTCCCACACACACTAACCCTCCCACACACACACTCCCCCACCCCACACACACTAACCCCCCCCCACACACTCCCCCACCCCACACACACTAACCCCCCAATCACACACTCTCCCACCCCACACACACTAACCCCCCACACACACACTAACCCCCACCACACACACAATAACCCCCCAATCACACACTCCCCCACCCCAGACACACTAACCCTCCCACACACACACTAACCCCCGCACACACACTAACCCCCCACACACACACTCCCCCACCCAAGACACACTAACCCTCCCACACACACACTAACCCTCCCTCACACACACTAACCCTCCCTCACACACACTAGCCCTCCCACACACACACTAACCCTCCCACACACACACTAACCCTCCCACACACACACTAACCCTCCCACACACACACTAACCCTCCCACACACACACTAACCCTCCCACACACACACTAACCCTCCCACACACACACTCCCCCACCCACACACACTAACCCCCCCCCACACACAATCCCCCACCCCACACACACTAACCCATCCCCACACACACTAACCCATCCCCACACACACTGACCCCCCAATCACACACTCCCCCACCCCACACACACTAACCCCCCAAACACACACTCCCCCACCCCAGACACACTAACCCTCCCACACACACACTAACCTCCACCACACACACTAACCCTCCCTCACACACACTAACCCCCCACACACACACTAACCCACCACACACACACTAACCCCCCACACACACACTAAACCCCCACACACACACTAAACCCCCACACCAGACACACTAACCCTCCCACACACACACTAACCCCCACCACACACACACTCCCCCACCCCACACACACTAACCCTCCCTCACACACACTAACCGCCCTCACACACACACTAGCTTCCCCGCCCACACAAACACACATACTAACCCCCCACACACACATTAATCCCCACCCCTCACACACACTAGCCCCTTCACACACACTTAACCCCCCACACACTAAACCCCCCAAATAAACACACACACAAACACCCCCACACACACTATTCCCCACACACACACTAACCCCCCACACACACTAACACACCCAACACACACTAACCACGCCCAACACACAATAACCACCCCAACACACACTAACCCCCACCACACACACACTAACCCCCACCACACACACACTAACCCTCCACATACACACTCTCCCACCCCAGACACACTAAACCACCCCCACACACCCCACACACACTAACCCCCCACACACACACTCCCCCACCTCACACACACTAACCCCTCACACACAAACTCCCCCACCCCACACACACTAACCCCCCGAACACACACTCCCCCACCCCACACACACTAACCCCCCAAACACACACTCCCCACCCCACACACACTATCTCCCCCACCCCAGACACACTAACCCTCCCTCACACACACACTAACCCCCACCACACACACACTAACCCCCCACACACACACTAACCCCCCACACACACACTAACCTCCCCACACACACACTAACCTCCCCACACACACACTAACCCCCCACACACACACACTAACCCCCCACACACACACACTAACCCCCCACACACACACACTAACCCCCCACACACACACACTAACCCCCCACACACACACACTAACCCCCCACACACACACACTAACCCCCCCCCACACACACGAACCCCCCACACACACACTAAGCCCCCACACACACACTAAGCCCCCACACACACGCTCCCCCATCCCAGACACACTAACCCTCCCACACACACACTAACCCCCAGCACACACACTAACGCCCTCACACACACTAACCCTCCCACACACACTAACCCTCCCACACGCACTAACCCTCCCACACACACTAACCTTCCCACACACACTAACCCTCCCACACACACACTCCCCCACCCCACACACACTAACCCCCCCCACACACACTCCCCCACCCCACACACACTAACCCCCCAATCACACACTCCCCCACCCCACACACACTAACCCCCCACACACACACTAACCCCCACCACACACACACTAACCCCCCAATCACACACTCCCCCACCCCAGACACACTAACCATCCCACACACACAATAACCCCCGCACACACACTAACCCCCCCCACACACACTCCCCCACCCAAGACACACTAACCCTCCCTCACACACACTAACCCTCCCTCACACACACTAACCCTCCCTCACACACACTAACCCTCCCTCACACACACTAACCCTCCCACACACACACTAACCCTCCCACACACACACTAACCCTCCCACACACACTAACCCTCCCACACACACTAACCCTCCCACACATACTAACCCTCCCACACACACACTAACCCTCCCACACACACACTAACCCTCCCACACACACACTAACCCTCCCACACACACACTCCCCCACCCACACACACTAACCCCCCCCACACACACTAACCCCCCCACACACAATACCCCACCCCACACACACTAACCCCCCAATCACACACTCCCCCACCCCACACACACTAACCCCCCAAACACACACTCCCGCACCCCAGACACACTAACCCTCCCACACACACACTAACCTCCACCCCACACACACTAACCCCCCAATCAAACACTCCCCCACCCCACACACACTAACCCCCCAAACACACACTCCCGCACCCCAGACACACTAACCCTCCCACACACACACTAACCTCCACCACACACACACTAACCCTCCCTCACACACACTAACCCCCCACACACACACTAACCCCCCACACACACACTAACCCCCCACACACACACTAACCCCCCACACACACACTAAACCCCCACACACACACTAAACCCCCACACCAGACACACTAACCCTCCCACACACACACTAACCCCCACCACACACACACTTCCCCACCCCACACACACTAACCCTCCCTCACACACACTAACCGCCCTCACACACACACTAGCTACCCCGCCCACACAAACACACATACTAACCCCCCACTCACACATTAATCCCCACCCCTCACACACACTAGCCCCTTCACACACACTTAACCCCCCACACACTAAACCCCCCAAATAAACACACACACAAACACCCCCACACACAATATTCCCCACACACACACTAACCCCCCACACACACTAACACACCAAACACACACTAACCACACCCAACACACAATAACCACCCCAACACACACTAACCACACCCAACACACACTAACCACACCCAACAAACACTACCCACACCCAACACACACTAACCGCCACACAAAATAACCCCGCCCCACACAGTAACACCCAAACACACTAACCCACCCACACACACTAACCACCCCAACACACACTAACACCCACCACACACTACCCCCCACCACACACACTAACCCCCACCACACACACTAACCCCCACCACACACACTAACCCCCACCACACACACTAACCCCCACCACACACACTAACCCCCACCACACACACTAACCCCCCCCACACACTAACCCCCACCACACACACTAACCTCCCCCACACACACTAACCCCCCCCACACACACACCCCCCCCACACACACTAACCCCCCCCACACACACTA
Organism: Scyliorhinus torazame; assembly: GCF_047496885.1. NCBI lineage: Eukaryota > Metazoa > Chordata > Chondrichthyes > Carcharhiniformes > Scyliorhinidae > Scyliorhinus > Scyliorhinus torazame. The sequence goes on along the minus strand of NC_092711.1, from coordinate 31,016,319 downwards.
ACCCCCCCCACACACACTAACCCCCCCCACACACTAACCCCCCCCACACACTAACCCCCCCCCACACACTAACCCCCCACACACACTAACCCCTCCCCCACACACTAACCCCCCCACACACACTAACCCCCCCACACACTAACCCCCCCCCACACACTAACCCCCCCCCACACTAACCCCCCCACACACTAACCCCCCCACACACTAACCCCCCCACACACTAACCCCCCCACACACTAACCCCCCCACACACTAACCCCCCCACACGCTAACTCCCCCCACACGCTAACCCCCCCCACACACTAACCCCCACCACACACTAACCCCCACCACACACTAACCCCCACCACACACTAACCTCCACCACACACTAACCCCCACCACACACACTAACCCCCCCACACACACTAACCCCCCCACACACACTAACCCCCCCCACACTAACCCCCCCACACACTAACCCCCCCACACACTTACCCCCCCACAAACTAACCCCCACCACACACACACTAACCCCCCAATCACACACTCCCCCACCCCAGACACACTAACACTCCCACACACACACTAACCCCCACACACACACTAACCCCCCACACACACACTCCCCCACCCCAGACACACTAACCCTCCCACACACACACTAACCCTCCGTCACACACTAACCCTCCCACACACACACTCCCCCACCCCACACACACTAACCCCCCACACACACACTAACCCCCCCCACACACACTAACCCCCCCCACACACACTCCCCCACTCCACACACACTAACCCCCCAAACACACACTCCCCCACCCCACACACACTAACCCCCCAAACACACACTCCCCCACCCCAGACACACTAACCCCCCACACACGCACTCCCCCACCCCACACACACTAACCCCCCACACACACACTAACCCCCCACACACACACTCCCCCACACCAGACGCACTAACCCTCCCTCACACACACTAACCGCCCTCACACACACACTAGCTTCCCCGCCCACACAAACACACATACTAACTCCCCACACACACATTAATCCCCACCCCTCACACACTAGCCCCTTCACACACACTTAACCCCCCACACACTAAACCCCCCAAATAAACACACACACAAACACCCCCACACACAATATTCCCCACACACACACTAACCCCCCACACACACTAACACACCAAACACACACTAACCACACCCAACACACAATAACCACCCCAACACACACTAACCACACCCAACGCACACTAACCACACCCAACAAACACTAACCACACCCAACACACACTAACCGCCACACAAAATAACCCCGCCCCACACAGTAACACCCAAACACACTAACCCACCCACACACACTAACCACCCCAACACACACTAACCACCCCAACACACACTAACACCCACCACACACTACCGCCCACCACACACACTAACCCCCACCACACACACTAACCCCCACCACACACACTAACCCCCACCACACACACTAACCCCCACCACACACACTAACCCCCACCACACACACTAACCCCCCCCTCACACACTAACCCCCCCCACACACACTAACCCCCCCCACACACACTAACCCCCCCACACACTAACCCCCCCACACACTAACCCCCCCCACACACTAACCCCCCCCACACACTAACCCCCCCCACACACTAACCACCCCCACACACTAACCCCCCACACACACTAACCCCCCCCCACACACTAACCCCCCCCACACACTAACCCCCCCCACACACTAAACCCCCCACACACACTAACCCCTCCCCCACACACTAACCCCCCCACACACTAACCCCCCCACACACTAACCCCCCCACACACTAACCCCCCCACACACTAACCCCCCCACACACTAACCCCCCCACACGCTAACTCCCCCCACACGCTAACCCCCCCCCACACACTAACCCCCACCACACACTAACCTCCACCACACACTAACCCCCACCACACACACTAACCCCCCCACACACACTAACCCCCCCACACACACTAACCCCCCCCACACTAACCCCCCCACACACTAACCCCCCCACACACTAACCCCCCCACAAACTAACCCCCCCACAAACTAACCCCCACCACACACACACTAACCCCCCAATCACACACTCCCCCACCCCAGACACACTAACACTCCCACACACACACTAACCCCCACACACACACTAACCCCCCACACACACACTAACCCCCCACACACACACTCCCCCACCCCAGACACACTAACCCTCCGTCACACACTAACCCTCCCACACACACACTCCCCCACCCCACACACACTAACCCCCCACACACACACTAACCCCCCCCACACACACTAACCCCCCCCACACACACTAACCCCCCCCACACACACTAACCCCCCCCACACACACTCCCCCACTCCACACACACTAACCCCCCAAACACACACTCCCCCACCCCACACACACTAACCCCCCAAACACACACTCCCCCACCCCAGACACACTAACCCCCCACACACGCACTCCCCCACCCCACACACACTAACCCCCCACACACACACTAACCCCCCACACACACACTCCCCCACACCAGACGCACTAACCCTCCCACACACACTAACCCCCACCACACACACACTCCCCCACCCCACACACACTAACCCTCCCTCACACACACTAACCGCCCTCACACACACACTAGCTTCCCCGCCCACACAAACACACATACTAACTCCCACACACACATTAATCCCCACCCCTCACACACTAGCCCCTTCACACACACTTAACCCCCCACACACTAAACCCCCCAAATAAACACACACACAAACACCCCCACACACACTATCCCCCACACACACACTAACCCCCCCCCACACACTAACACACCCAACACACACTACCGCCCCCCACACACACTAACCCCCACCACACATACTAAACCCCCCCACACACTAACCCCCCCCACACACTAACCCCCCCACACACTAACCCCCCCACACACACTAACACCCCCCCCACACACTAACCCCCCCACACACTAACCCCCCCACACACACTAACCCCCCCACACACTAACCCCCCCACACACACACTAACCACCCCCACACACTAAGCCCCCCCACACACTAAGCCCCCCCACACACTAACCCCCCCCCACACACTAACTCCCCCCCCACACACTAACCCCCCCACACACTAACCCCCCCACACACTAACCCCCCCACACACTAACCACCACCACACACTAACCCCCACCACACACTAACCCCCACCACACACTAACCCCCACCACACACACTAACCCCCCACACATACTTACCCCCCCCACACACACACTAACACCCCCACACACTAACCCCCCCACAAACTAACCCCCACCACACACACACTAACCCCCCAATCACACACTCCCGCACCCCAGACACACTAACCCTCCCACACACACACTAACCCCCACACACACACTAACCCCCCACACACACACTAACATCCCACACACACACTCCCCCACCCCAGACACACTAACCCTCCCACACACACACTAACCCTCCCTCACACACACTAACCCTCCCACACACACACTCCCCCACCCCACACACACTAATCCCCGACACACACACTAACCCCCCCCACACACACTCCCCCACTCCACACACACTAACCCCCCAAACACACACACTCCCCCACCCCACACACACTAACCCCCCAAACACACACTCCCCCACCCCAGACACACTAACCCCCACACACACACTCCCCCACCCCACACACACTAACCCCCACACACACACTCCCCCACCTCAGACACACTAACCCTCCCACACACACACTAACCCTCCCACACACACACTCCCCCACCCCACACACACTAACCCCCCCACACACACTCCCCCACCCCAGACACACTAACCCTCCCACACACACACTCCCCCACCCCACACACACTAACCCCCCCACACACACTCCCCCACCCCAGACACACTAACCCTCCCACACACACACTCCCCCACCCCACACACACTAACCCCCCCACACACACTCCCCCACCCCAGACACACTAACCCTCCAACACACACACTAACCCTCCCTCACACACACTAACCCTCCCTCACACACACTAACCCTCCCTCACACACACTAACCCTCCCACACACACACTAACCCTCCCACACACACACTAACCCTCCCACACACACACTAACCCTCCGTCACACACTAACCCTCCCACACACACACTCCCCCACCCCACACACACTAACCCCCCACACACACACTAACACCCCCCACACACACTAACCCCCCCCACACACACTAACCCCCCCCACACACACTAACCCCCCCCACACACACTCCCCCACTCCACACACACTAACCCCCCAAACACACACTCCCCCACCCCAGACACACTAACCCCCCACACACGCACTCCCCCACCCCACACACACTAACCCCCCACACACACACTAACCCCCCACACACACACTCCCCCACACCAGACGCACTAACCCTCCCACACACACTAACCCCCACCACACACACACTCCCCCACCCCACACACACTAACCCTCCCTCACACACACTAACCGCCCTCACACACACACTAGCTTCCCCGCCCACACAAACACACATACTAACTCCCACACACACATTAATCCCCACCCCTCACACACTAGCCCCTTCACACACACTTAACCCCCCACACACTAAACCCCCCAAATAAACACACACACAAACACCCCCACACACACTATCCCCCACACACACACTAACCCCCCCCCACACACTAACACACCCAACACACACTACCGCCCCCCACACACACTAACCCCCACCACACATACTAAACCCCCCCACACACTAACCCCCCCCACACACTAACCCCCCCACACACTAACCCCCCCACACACACTAACACCCCCCCCACACACTAACCCCCCCACACACTAACCCCCCCACACACACTAACCCCCCCACACACTAACCCCCCCACACACACACTAACCACCCCCACACACTAAGCCCCCCCACACACTAAGCCCCCCCACACACTAACCCCCCCCCACACACTAACTCCCCCCCCACACACTAACCCCCCCACACACTAACCCCCCCACACACTAACCCCCCCACACACTAACCACCACCACACACTAACCCCCACCACACACTAACCCCCACCACACACTAACCCCCACCACACACACTAACCCCCCACACATACTTACCCCCCCCACACACACACTAACACCCCCACACACTAACCCCCCCACAAACTAACCCCCACCACACACACACTAACCCCCCAATCACACACTCCCGCACCCCAGACACACTAACCCTCCCACACACACACTAACCCCCACACACACACTAACCCCCCACACACACACTAACATCCCACACACACACTCCCCCACCCCAGACACACTAACCCTCCCACACACACACTAACCCTCCCTCACACACACTAACCCTCCCACACACACACTCCCCCACCCCACACACACTAATCCCCGACACACACACTAACCCCCCCCACACACACTCCCCCACTCCACACACACTAACCCCCCAAACACACACACTCCCCCACCCCACACACACTAACCCCCCAAACACACACTCCCCCACCCCAGACACACTAACCCCCACACACACACTCCCCCACCCCACACACACTAACCCCCACACACACACTCCCCCACCTCAGACACACTAACCCTCCCACACACACACTAACCCTCCCACACACACACTCCCCCACCCCACACACACTAACCCCCCCACACACACTCCCCCACCCCAGACACACTAACCCTCCCACACACACACTCCCCCACCCCACACACACTAACCCCCCCACACACACTCCCCCACCCCAGACACACTAACCCTCCAACACACACACTAACCCTCCCTCACACACACTAACCCTCCCTCACACACACTAACCCTCCCTCACACACACTAACCCTCCCACACACACACTAACCCTCCCACACACACACTAACCCTCCCACACACACACTAACCCTCCCACACACACTAACCCCCCCCACACACAATCCCCCACCCCACACACACTAACCCCCCAATCACACACTCCCCCACCCCACACACACTAACCCCCCAAACACACACTCCCCCACACCAGACACACTAACCCTCCCACACACACACTAACCTCTACCACACACAGACTAACCCTCCCTCACACACACTAACCCCCCCCACACACACTAAACCCCCACACACACACTAAACCCCCACACCAGACACACTAACCCTCCCACACACACACTAACCCCCACCACACACACACTCCCCCACCCCACACACACTAACCCTCCCTCACACACACTAACCCTCCCTCACACACACTAACCGCCCTCACACACACACTAGCTACCCTGCCCACACAAACACACATACTAACCCCCCACACACACATTAATCCCCACCCCTCACACACACTAGCCCCTTCACACACACTTAACCCCCCACACACTAAACCCCCCAAATAAACACACACACAAACACCCCCACACACACTAACCCCCCACACACACTAACACACCCAACACACACTAACCACACCCAACACACAATAACCACCCCAACACACACTAACCACACCCAACACACACTAACCACACCCAACACACACTAACCACACCCAACACACACTAAACGCCACACAAAATAACCCCGCCCCACACAGTAACACCCAAACACATTAACCCACCCACACACACTAACCACCCCAACACACACTACCGCCCACCACACACACTAACCCACACCACACACACTAACCCCCACCACACACACTAACCCCCCCCACACACACTAACCCCCCCCCACACACACTAACCCCCCCCACACACACTAACCCCCCCCACACACACTAACCCCCCCCACACACACTAACCCCCCCCACACACAATAACCTCCCCCACACACAATAACCTCCCCCACACACACTAACCTCCCCCACACACACTAACCTCCCCCACACACACTAACCCCCCCCACACACACTAACCCCCCCACACACACTAACCCCCCCACACACACTAACCGCTCCCCCACACACTAACCGCTCCCCCACACACTAACCCCCCCACACACTAACCCCCCCCCACACACTAACCCCCCACAAACACTAACCCCCCCCACACACTAACCCCCCCCACACACTAACCCCCCCCACACGCTAACCCCCCCCACACGCTAACCCCCCCACACACACTAACCCCCCCCACACACACTAACCCCCCCCACACACACTAACCCCCCCCACACACACTAACCCCCCCCACACACACTAACCCCCCCCACACACACTCCCCCACTCCACACACACTAACCCCCCAAACACACACTCCCCCACCCCACACACACTAACCCCCCAAACACACACTCTTCCACCCCAGACACACTCACCCCCCACACACACACTCCCCCACCCCACACACACTAACCCCCCACACACACACTAACCCCCCACACACACACTCCCCCACACCAGACACACTAACCCTCCCACACACACACTAACCCCTACCACACACACACTCCCCCACCCCATACACACTAACCCTCCCTCACACACACTAACCGCCCTCACACACACACTAGCTTCCCCGCCCACACAAACACACATACTAACTCCCCACACACACATTAATCCCCACCCCTCACACACTAGCCCCTTCACACACACTTAACCCCCCACACACTAAACCCCCCAAATAAACACACACACAAACACCCCCACACACACTATCCCCAACACACACACTAACCCCCACCACACACTAACCCCCACCACACACTAACCCCCACCACACACACTAACCCCCACCACACACACTAACCCCCCACACATACTTACCCCCCCACACACACACTAACACCCCCACACACTAACCCCCCCACAAACTAACCCCCCACAAACTAACCCCCACCACACACACACTAACCCCCCAATCACACACTCCCGCACCCCAGACACACTAACCCTCCCACACACACACTAACCCCCACACACACACTAACCCCCCACACACACACTAACATCCCACACACACACTCCCCCACCCCAGACACACTAACCCTCCCACACACACACTAACCCTCCCTCACACACACTAACCCTCCCACACACACACTAACCCTCCCACACACACACTCCCCCACCCCACACACACTAACCCCCGACACACACACTAACCCCCCCCACACACACTCCCCCACTCCACACACACTAACCCCCCAAACACACACACTCCCCCACCCCACACACACTAACCCCCCAAACACACACTCCCCCACCCCAGACACACTAACCCCCACACACACACTCCCCCACCCCACACACACTAACCCCCCACACACACACTCCCCCACCTCAGACACACTAACCCTCCCTCACACACACTAACCCTCCCACACACACACTCCCCCACCCCACACACACTAACCCCCCCACACACACTCCCCCACCCCAGACACACTAACCCTCCCACACACACACTCCCCCACCCCACACACACTAACCCCCCCACACACACTCCCCCACCCCAGACACACTAACCCTCCCTCACACACACTAACCCTCCCTCACACACACTAACCCTCCCTCACACACACTAACCCTCCCTCACACACACTAACCCTCCCACACACACACTAACCCTCCCACACACACACTAACCCTCCCACACACACACTAACCCTCCCACACACACACTCCCCCACCCACACACACTAACCCCCCCCACACACAATCCCCCACCCCACACACACTAACCCCCCAATCACACACTCCCCCACCCCACACACACTAACCCCCCAAACACACACTCCCCCACACCAGACACACTAACCCTCCCACACACACACTAACCTCTACCACACACAGACTAACCCTCCCTCACACACACTAACCCCCCCCACACACACTAAACCCCCACACACACACTAAACCCCCACACCAGACACACTAACCCTCCCACACACACACTAACCCCCACCACACACACACTAGCTACCCCGCCCACACAAACACACATACTAACCCCCCACACACACATTAATCCCCACCCCTCACACACACTAGCCCCTTCACACACACTTAACCCCCCACACACTAAACCCCCCAAATAAACACACACACAAACACCCCCACACACACTAACCCCCCACACACACTAACACACCCAACACACACTAACCACACCCAACACACAATAACCACCCCAACACACACTAACCACACCCAACACACACTAACCACACCCAACACACACTAACCACACCCAACACACACTAAACGCCACACAAAATAACCCCGCCCCACACAGTAACACCCAAACACATTAACCCACCCACACACACTAACCACCCCAACACACACTACCGCCCACCACACACACTGACCCAAACCACACACACTAACCCCCACCACACACACTAACCCCCCCCACACACACTAACTCCCCCCATACACACTAACCCCCCCCACACACACTAACCCCCCCACACACACTAACCCCCCCCACACACACTAACCCCCACCACACACACTAACCCCCCCCACACACACTAACCTCCCCCACACACACTAACCTCCCCCACACACACTAACCTCCCCCACACACACTAACCCCCCCACACACACTAACCCCCCCCACACACACTAACCGCTCCCCCACACACTAACCCCCCCACACACTAACCCCCCCCCACACACTAACCCCCCACAAACACTAACCCCCCACAAACACTAACCCCCCCCACACACTAACCCCCCCCACACGCTAACCCCCCCCACACGCTAACTCCCCCCACACGCTAACCCCCCCCACACACTAACCCCCACCACACACTAACCCCCACCACACACTAACCTCCACCACACACTAACCCCCACCACACACTAACCCCCACCACACACTAACCCCCACCACACACTAACCCCCACCACACACATTAACCCCCCCACACACACACTAACCCCCCCCACACACACACTAACCCCCCCCACACACACTAACCCCCCCCCACACTAATCCCCCCACACACTAAGCCCCCCACAAACTAACCACCACCACACACACACTAACCCCCCAATCACACACTCCCCCACCCCAGACACACTAACCCTCCCACACACACACTAACCCCACACACACACACTCCCCCACCCCAGACACACTAACCCTCCCACACACACACTAACCCTCCCTCACACACACTAACCCTCCCTCACACACACTCCCCCACCCTACACACACTAACCCCCCACACACACACTAACCCCCCCCACACACACTATCCGCCCCCACACACACTAACCCCCCCCACACACACTAACCCCCCCCACACACACTCCCCCACTCCACACACACTAACCCCCCAAACACACACTCCCCCACCCCACACACACTAACCCCCCAAACACACACTCTTCCACCCCAGACACACTCACCCCCCACACACACACTCCCCCACCCCACACACACTAACCCCCCACACACACACTAACCCCCCACACACACACTCCCCCACACCAGACACACTAACCCTCCCACACACACACTAACCCCTACCACACACACACTCCCCCACCCCATACACACTAACCCTCCCTCACACACACTAACCGCCCTCACACACACACTAGCTTCCCCGCCCACACAAACACACATACTAACTCCCCACACACACATTAATCCCTACCCCTCACACACTAGCCCCTTCACACACACTTAACCCCCCACACACTAAACCCCCCAAATAAACACACACACAAACACCCCCACACACACTATCCCCAACACACACACTAACCCCCCCCACACACTAACCCCCCCCCACAGACTAACCCCCCCACACACACTAACCCCCCCACACACACTAACCCCCCCACACACACTAACCCCCCCACACACACTAACACCCCCCCCACACACTAACCCCCCCCACACACACTAACCCCCCCCACACACTACCCCCCCCCCACACACTAACCCCCCCCCACACACTAACCCCCCCCACACACTAACACCCCCACACACACACTAAGCCCCCCCACACACTAAGTCCCCCCACACACTAACCCCCACCACACACTAACCCCCACCACACACTAACCCCCACCACACACTAACCCCCACCACACACTAACCCCCACCACACACTAACCCCCCCACACACACACTTACCCCCCCACACACACACTAACCCCCCCACACACTAACCCCCCCACAAACTAACCCCCCAATCACACACTCCCGCACCCCAGACACACTAACCCTCCCACACACACACTAACCCCCACACACACACTAACCCCCCACACACACACACTAAACCCCCACACACACACTAAACCCCCACACACACACTAAACCCCCACACACACACTAACCCCCCACACACACACTAACCCCCCACACACACACTAACCCCCCACACACACACTCCCCCACCACACACACACTCCCCCACCCCAGACACACTAACCCTCCCACACACACACTAACCCTCCCTCACACACACTAACCCTCCCACACACACACTCCCCCACCCCACACACACTAACCCCCCCCACACACACTAACGCCCCCCCACACACACTCCCCCACTCCACACACACTAACCCCCCAAACACACACACTCCCCCACCCCACACACACTAACCCCCCAAACACACACTCCCCCACCCCAGACACACTAACCCCCCACACACACACTCCCCCACCTCACACACACTAACCCCCCACACACACACTCCCCCACCCCAGACACACTAACCCTCCCACACACACACTCCCCCACCCCACACACACTAACCCCCCCCACACACACTCCCCCACCCCACACACACTACCCCCCCCCACACACTAACAACCACACACACTAACCCCCCCACACACACTAACCCCCCCCCACACACTAACCCCCCACACACCAACACACACTAACCACATCAACACACACTAACCCCCACCCACACACTAACCCCCCCCACACACTAACCCCCCACACACCAACACACACTAACCACATCAACACACACTAACCCCCACCCACACACTAACCCCCCCCACACACTAACCCCCCCACACACTAACCCCCCCACACACTAACCCCCCCACACACTAACCCCCCCACACACTAACCCCCCCACACACTAACCCCCCCACACACTAACCCCCCCACACACTAACCCCCCCCACACACTAACCCCCCCCACACACTAACCCCCCCCACACACTAACCCCCCCACACACTAACCCCCCCACACACTAACCCGCCCCCACACACTAAGCCCCCAACACACTAACCCCCCCGCACATTACCCCCCCCACACACTAACCCCCCCCACACACTAACCCCTCCACATTCTAGCTCCCCCCACACACTAACCCCCACCACACACTAACCCCCACCACACACTAACCCCCACCACACACTAACCCCCCCACACACACTAACCCCCCCCCACACACACTAACCCGCCCCCCCCACACACTAACCCCCACCACACACTAACCCCCACCACACACTAACCCCCACCACACACTAACCCCCACCACACACTAACCCCCACCACACACTAACCCCCACCACACACTAAACCCCCCCCACACACTAAGCCCCACCACACACTAACACCCACCACACACTAACCCCCCACACACACTAACACCCCCAACACACACTAACACCCCCAACACACACGAACCTCACCCAACACACACGAACCCCCACCACACACACACTAGCCCCCCACACACACACTATAAACGCCTCCCCCACACAAACTAACTCACCGTCCACACACACTAACCCCCTCCACACACACTATCCCTCCCACACACACACTAACCTCCCCAAACACTAACACCCCCTCACACACTAACATCCCCACTACACACACCCTAACCCCACACACACAAACCTCCGCAACAAATACAACAAAGTAAAAAGCTGTTTCAGCGACCTCTGTGCTGTTTACAGTTAACCATTTACTTCCCAATAATCCCTGGCAGCTGGGGACAGGCCGTGTGTCCTCGGGAGCCCCCAATTAAAAAGTTGCTTCAGTGACCTCTGTGCTGTATATAGTTAACCATTTACTGCTCAATAATCCCTGGGAGCAGGGGACAGGCAGTGTGGCCTTGGGAGCCCCCAATTAAAAGGCTGTTTCAGAGACCTCTGTGCTGTATATAGTTAACCATTTACTTTTCAATAATCCCTGGGAGCAGGGAACAGGCAGTGTGGTCCGTGAGCCCCCAATTAAAAAGCTGTTTCAGAGACGTCTTTGCTGTATATGGTTAACGATTTACTGCTCAATAATCCCTGGGAGCAGGGGGAAGAGGGTGGCCTCGGGAGCCCCCAATTAAAAAGCTGTTTCAGAGACCTGTGTGCTGTATATAGTTAACCATTTACTGCTCAATAATCCCTGGGAGCAGGAGACAGGCAGTGTGGTCAGGGGCCCACCAGTTAAACTGCTGTGTCAGAGACCACTACGCCTGTATATAGTTAACCATTTACTGCTCAATAATCCCTGGGAGCAGGGGACAGGCAGTGTGGCCTCGGGAGCCCCCAATTAAAAGGCTGTTTCAGAGACCTCTGTGCTGTACGTATTTAACCATTTCCTGCTCAATAATCCTTGGAGCAGGGGTCACGCAGTGTGGCCTTGAGAACCCCAATTAAAAAGCTGATTCAGAGACTTCTGTGCTGTATATGGTTAACCATTTAATTATCAATAATCCCTGGGAGCAGGGAACAGGCAGTGTGGTCCGTGAGCCACAATTAAAAAGCTGTTTCAGAGACATCTTTGCTGTATATGGTTAACGATTTACTGCTCAATAATCCCTGGGAGCAGGGGACAGGCAGTGTGGTCAGGGGCCCACCAGTTAAAATGCTGCGTCAGAGACCTCTGTGCTGTATATAGTTAACCATTTACTGCTCAATAATCCTTGGTAGCAGGGGACTGGCAGTGTGGCTCTGGTAGCCACCAATTAAAAAGCTGAATCAGTGACCTTTGTGCTGTATATAGTTAACCATTTACTTCTCAATAATCCTGGGGAGCAGGGGACAGGCAATGTGGCCTCGGGAGCCCCCAATTTAAAAGCTGTTTAAGATACTCTGTGCTGTATTTAGTTAACCATTTACTGCTCAATAATCCCTGGGAGCAGGGGACAAGCAGTGTGGCCTCGGGAGCCCCCAATTAAAAAGCTGTTTCAGAGACCTCTGTGCTGTATATAGCTAACCATTTACTTCACAATAATCCCTGGGAGCAGGGGACAGGCAGTGTGGTCCGGAGCCCCCAATTAAAAGGCTGTTTCAGAGACCTCTGTGCTGTACGTATTTAACAATTTACTGCTCAATAATCCCTCGGAGCAGGGGACAGGTAGTGTGGCCTCGGGAGCCCCCAGTTAAAAAGGTGTTTCAGATACTCTGTGCCGTATATTGTTAACCATTTACTGCTCAATAATCCCTCTGAGCAGGGGACAGGCAGTGTGGTCCCGGAGCTCCCAATTAAAAAGCTGTTTCAGAGACCTCTGTGCTGTATATAGTTAATCATTTACTGCTCAATAATCCCTGGGAGCAGGGGACAGACAGTGTGGCTTCGGGAACCCCCAATTAAAAAGCTGTTTCAGAGACCTCTGTGCTGTACGTATTTAACCATTTACTGCTCAATAATCCCTGGGAGCAGGGGACAGACAGTGTGGCTTCGGGAACCCCCAATTAAAAAGCTGTTTCAGAGACCTCTGTGCTGTACGTATTTAACCATTTACTGCTCAATAATCCCTGGGAGCAGGGGACAGGCAGTGTGGCCTCGGGAACCCCCAATTAAAAAGCTGTTTCAGAGACCTCTGTGCTGTACGTATTTAACCATTTACTGCTCAATAATCCCTGGGAGCAGGAGTCAGGCAGTGTGGCCTCGGGAGCCCCCAGTTAAAAAGGTGTTTCAGATACTCTGTGCTGTATATAGTTAACCATTTACTGCACAATAATCCCTGGGAGTAGGGGACAGACAGTGTGGACTCGGGAGCCCCCAATTAAAAAGCTGTTTCAGAGACCTCTGTGCAGTATGTAATTAACCATTTAATTCTCAATAATCCCTGGGAGCAGGGGACAGGCAGTGTGGCCTCGGGAGCCCCCAATTAAAAAGCTGTTTCAGAGACCTCTGTGCTGTATATAGTTAACCATTTACTGCTCAATAATCCCTGGGAGCAGGGGACAGGCAGTGTGACCTCGGAGCCCCCAATTAAAAAGCTGTTTCAGAGACCTCTGTGCTGTATATAGTTAACCATTTACTGCTCAATAATCCCATGGAGCAGGGGACAGGCAGTGAGGCTCCGGGAGCCCCCAATTAAAAAGCTGTTTCAGAGGCCTCTGTGCCTGTAGAAAGTTAACCATTTACTGCTCAATAAACAGTGGGAGCAGGGGACAGGCAGTGTGGCCTCGGGAGCCCCCAATTAAAAAGCTGTTTCAGAGACCTCTGTGCTGTATATAGCTAACCATTTACTGCTCAATATTCCCTGGGAGCAGGGAGCAGGCAGTGTGGCCTGGCAGCACCCAATGAAAAAGCTGTTTGGGAGACCTCTGTGCTGTATATAATTAACCATTTACTTCCCAATAATCCCTGGCAGCAGGGGACAGACAGTGTGGCTTCGGGAACCCCCAATTAAAAAGCTGTTTCAGAGACCTCTGTGCTGTACGTATTTAACCATTTACTGCTCAATAATCCCTGGGAGCAGGGGACAGACAGTGTGGCTTCGGGAACCCCCAATTAAAAAGCTGTTTCAGAGACCTCTGTGCTGTACGTATTTAACCATTTACTGCTCAATAATCCCTGGGAGCAGGGGACAGGCAGTGTGGCCTCGGGAACCCCCAATTAAAAAGCTGTTTCAGAGACCTCTGTGCTGTACGTATTTAACCATTTACTGCTCAATAATCCCTGGGAGCAGGAGTCAAGGCAGTGTGGCCTCGGGAGCCCCCAGTTAAAAAGGTGTTTCAGATACTCTGTGCTGTATATAGTTAACCATTTACTGCACAATAATGCCTGGGAGTAGGGGACAGACAGTGTGGACTCGGGAGCCCTCAATTAAAAAGCTGTTTCAGAGACCTCTGTGCAGTATGTAATTAACCATTTACTTCTCAATAATCCCTGGGAGCAGGGGACAGGCAGTGTGGCCTCGGGAGCCCCCAATTAGAAAGCTGTTTCAGAGACCTCTGTGCTGTATATAGTTAACCATTTACTGCTCAATAATCCCTGGGAGCAGGGGACAGGCAGTGTGACCTCGGAGCCCCCAATTAAAAAGCTGTTTCAGAGACCTCTGTGCTGTATATAGTTAACCATTTACTGCTCAATAATCCCTGGGAGCAGGGGACAGGCAGTGAGGCTCCGGGAGCCCCCAATTAAAAAGCTGTTTCAGAGGCCTCTGTGCCTGTAGAAAGTTAACCATTTACTGCTCAATAAACAGTGGGAGCAGGGGACAGGCAGTGTGGCCTCGGGAGCCCCCAATTAAAAAGCTGTTTCAGAGACCTCTGTGCTGTATATAGCTAACCATTTACTGCTCAATATTCCCTGGGAGCAGGGAGCAGGCAGTGTGGCCTGGCAGCACCCAATGAAAAAGCTGTTTGGGAGACCTCTGTGCTGTATATAATTAACCATTTACTTCCCAATAATCCCTGGCAGCAGGGGACAGGCAGTGTGGCCTCCGGAGCCCCCAATTAAAAAGCTGTTTCAGAGACCTCTGTGCTGTAAGTATTTAACAATTTACTGCTCAATAATCCCTGGGAGCAGGGGACAGGTAGTGTGGCCTCGGGAGCCCCCAGTTAAAAAGGTGTTTCAGATACTCTGTGCTGTATATAGTTAACCATTTACTGCGCAACAATCCCTGGGAGCAGGGGACAGGCAGTGTGGCCTTGGGAGCCCCCAATGAAAAAGCTGTTTGGGAGACCTCTGTGCTGTATATAGTTAACCGTTTACTGCTCATTAGTCCCTGGGAGCAGGGGTCAGGTAGTGTGGCCTTGGGAGCCCCCAATTAAAAAGCTGTTTCAGAGACCTCTGTGCTGTATATAGTTAACCATTAATGCTCAATAATCCCTGGGAGCAGGGGACAGGCAGTTTGGCCTCGGGGGCCCCCAATTATAAAGTTATTTCAGAGAACTCTGTGCTGTATATAGTTAACCATTTACTTCTCAATAATCCTGGGGAGCAGGGGACAGGCAATGTGGCCTCGGGAGCCCCCAATTTAAAAGCTGTTTAAGATACTCTGTGCTGTATTTAGTTAACCATTTACTGCTCAATAATCCCTGGGAGCAGGGGACAAGCAGTGTGGCCTCGGGAGCCCCCAATTAAAAAGCTGTTTCAGAGACCTCTGTGCTGTATATAGCTAACCATTTACTTCACAATAATCCCTGGGAGCAAGGGACAGGCAGTGTGGTCCGGAGCCCCCAATTAAAAGGCTGTTTCAGAGACCTCTGTGCTGTACGTATTTAACAATTTACTGCTCAATAATCCCTCGGAGCAGGGGACAGGTAGTGTGGCCTCGGGAGCCCCCAGTTAAAAAGGTGTTTCAGATACTCTGTGCTGTATATTGTTAACCATTTACTGCTCAATAATCCCTCTGAGCAGGGGACAGGCAGTGTGGTCCCGGAGCTCCCAATTAAAAAGCTGTTTCAGAGACCTCTGTGCTGTATATAGTTAATCATTTACTGCTCAATAATCCCTGGGAGCAGGGGACAGACAGTGTGGCTTCGGGAACCCCCAATTAAAAAGCTGTTTCAGAGACCTCTGTGCTGTACGTATTTAACCATTTACTGCTCAATAATCCCTGGGAGCAGGGGACAGGCAGTGTGGCCTCGGGAACCCCCAATTAAAAAGCTGTTTCAGAGACCTCTGTGCTGTACGTATTTAACCATTTACTGCTCAATAATCCCTGGGAGCAGGAGTCAGGCAGTGTGGCCTCGGGAGCCCCCAGTTAAAAAGGTGTTTCAGATACTCTGTGCTGTATATAGTTAACCATTTACTGCACAATAATCCCTGGGAGTAGGGGACAGGCAGTGTGGACTCGGGAGCCCCCAATTAAAAAGCTGTTTCAGAGACCTCTGTGCAGTATGTAATTAACCATTTACTTCTCAATAATCCCTGGGAGCAGGGGACAGGCAGTGTGGCCTCGGGAGCCCCCAATTAAAAAGCTGTTTCAGAGACCTCTGTGCTGTATATAGTTAACCATTTACTGCTCAATAATCCCTGGGAGCAGGGGACAGGCAGTGAGGCTCCGGGAGCCCCCAATTAAAAAGCTGTTTCAGAGGCCTCAGTGCCTGTATATAGTTAACCATTTACTGCTCAATAAACAGTGGGAGCAGGGGACAGGCAGTGTGGCCTCGGGAGCCCCCAATTAAAAAGCTGTTTCAGAGACCTCTGTGCTGTATATAGTTAACCATTAACTGCTCAATATTCCCTGGGAGCAGGGAGCAGGCAGTGTGGCCTGGCAGCACCCAATGAAAAAGCTGTTTGGGAGACCTCTGTGCTGTATATAATTAACCATTTACTTCCCAATAATCCCTGGCAGCAGGGGAAAGGCAGTGTGGCCTCCGAAGCCCCCAATTAAAAGGCTGTTTCAGAGACCTCTGTGCTGTATATAATTAACCATTTACTGCTCAATAATCCCTGGGAGCAGGGGACAGGCAGTGTGGCCTCGGGAGCCCCAATTAAAAAGCTGTTTCAGATACTCTGTGCTGTATATAGTTAACCATTTACTGCACAATAATCCCTGGGATCAGGGGACAGGCAGTGTGGCCTCGGGAGCACCCAGTTAAAAAGGTGTTTCAGATATTCTGTGCTGTATATAGTTAACCATTTACTGCTCAATAATCCCTCTGACCAGGGGACAGGCAGTGTGGTCCGGGAGCTCCCAATTAAAAAGCTGTTTCAGAGAACTCAGTGCTGTTTCTAGTTAATCATTTACTGCTCAATAATCACTGGGAGCAGGGGACAGACAGTGTGGCTTCGGGAGCCCCAAATTAAAAAAGCTGTTTCAGAGGCCTCTGTGCAGTATAGTTAACCAATTACTGCTCAATAATCCCTGGGAGCAGGTTCGGCAGTTTGGCCTTGGGAGTCCCCAATTAAAAAGCTGTTTCAGAGACCTTTGTGCCTGTATATAGTTAACCAATTACTGCTCAATAATCCCTGGCAGAAGGGGGAAGGCAGTTTGGCCTCGGGAGCCACCAATTAAAAAGCTGTTTCAGAGACCTCTATGCTGTATATAGTTAACCGTGTACTTCCCAATAATCCCTTGGAGCAGGAGACAGGTAGTTTGGCCTCGTGTGCCCCCAATTAAAAATCTGTTTCAGAGACCTCTATGCTGTATATAGTTAACCATGTACTTCCCAATAATCCCTGGGAGCAGGGGACAGGCAGTGTGGCCTCCGGAGCCCCCAATTAAAAAGCTGTTTCAGAGACCTCTGTGCTGTACATAGTTAACCATTTACTGCTCAATAATCCCTGGGAGCAGGGGACAGGCAGTGTGGCCTCGGGAGCCCCCAATTAAAAAGCTGTTTCAGAGACCCCTGTGCTGTATAAAGTTAACCATTTACTGCTCAATATTCCCTGGGAGTACGGGACAGGCAGTGTGGCCTCGGGAGCCCCCAATTAAAAAGCGGTTTCAGAGACCTCTGTGCTGTATATAGTTAACCATTTACTGCTCAATAATCCCTGGGAGCAGGGGACAGGCAGTGTGGCTCCGGGAGATCCCAATTAAAAAGCTGTTTCAGAGGACTCTGTGCCTGTATATAGTTAACCATTTACTGCTCAATAAACAGTGGGAGCAGGGTACAGGCAGTGTGGCATGGCAGCACACAATGAAAAAGCTGTTTGGGAGACCTCTGTGCTGTATACAATTAACCATTTACTTCCCAATGATCCCTGGCAGCAGGGGAAAGGCAGTGTGGCCACGGGAGCCCCCAATTAAAAGGATGTTTCATAGACCTCTGTGCTGTATATAGTTAACCAATTACTGCTCAATAATCCCTGGGAGCAGGGGTAGGCTGTTTGGCCTTGGGAGTCCCCAATTAAAAAGCTGTTTCAGAGTCCGTTGTGCCTGTATATAGTTAACCAATTACTGCTCAATAATACCTGGAAGCAGGGGGAAGGCAGTTTGGCCTCGGGAACCCCCAACTAAAAAGCTGTTTCAGAGACCTCTGTGCCTGTATATAGTTAACCATTTACTTCTCAATAATACCTGGAAGTAGGGGACAGCCAGTGAGGCCTTGGGAGCCCCCAATTAAAAAGCTGTTTCAGAGACCTCTGTGCTGTATATAGTTAACCATTTACTGCTCAATAATCCCTCGAGAGCAGGGGCCAGGCAGTGTGGTCCGGGACCCCCAATTAAAAGCTGTTTCAGTGATCTCTGCGCCTGTATATAGTTAACCATTTACTGCTCAATAATCCCTCGGAGCAGGGGACAGGCAGTGTGGTCCGGGAGCCCCCAATTAAAAAGCTGTTTCAGAGACCTCTGTGCCTGTATATAGTTTACCATTTACTTCTCAATAAAACCTGGGAGCAGGGGACAGGCAGTGTGGCCTCGGGAGCCCCCAATTAAAAAGCTGTTTCAGACATTTCTGTGCCTGTATAGAGTTAACCATTTACTGCTCAGCAATCCCTGGGAACAGGGGTCAGGCATTCTGGCCTCGGGAGCCCCCAATTAAAAAGCTGTTTCAGAGACCTCTGAGCCTGTATAGTGTTAACCATTTACTGCTCAATAATCCCTGGGAGCAGGGGACAGGCAGTGTGGCCTCGGGAGCCCCCAATTAAAAGGCTGTTTCAGAGACATCTGTGCTGTATATAGTTAACCATTTACTGCTCAATAATCCCTGGGAGCAGGGGACAGGCAGTGTGGTCTCGGGAACCCCCAATTAAAAAGCTGTTTCAGAGACCTCTGTGCTGTATATAGTTAACCATTTACTGCTCAATAATCCCTGGGAGCAGGGGACAGGCAGTGTGACCGCGGAGCCCCCAATTAAAAAGCTGTTTCAGAGACCTCTGTGCTGTATATAGTTAACCATTTACTGCTCAATAATCCCTGGGAGCAGGGGACAGGCAGTGAGGCTCCGGGAGCCCCCAATTAAAAAGCTGTTTCAGAGGCCTCTGTGCCTGTATATAGTTAACCATTTACTGCTCAATAAACAGTGGGAGCAGGGGACAGGCAGTGTGGCCTCGGGAGCCCCCAATTAAAAAGCTGTTTCAGAGACCTCTGTGCTGTAAGTATTTAACAATTTACTGCTCAATAATCCTTGGGAGCAGGGGACAGGCAGTGTGGCCTCGGGAGCCCCCAATTAAAAAGCTGTTTCAGATACTCTGTGCTGTATATAGTTAACCATTTACTGCTCAATAATCCCTGGGATCAGGGGACAGGCAGTGTGGCCTCGGGAGCACCCAGTTAAAAAGCTGTTTCAGAGAACTCAGTGCTGTTTCTAGTTAATCATTTACTGCTCAATAATCACTGGGAGCAGGGGACAGACAGTGTGGCTTCGGGAGCCCCAAATTAAAAAAGCTGTTTCAGAGGCCTCTGTGCAGTATAGTTAACCAATTACTGCTCAATAATCCCTGGGAGCAGGTTCGGCAGTTTGGCCTTGGGAGTCCCCAATTAAAAAGCTGTTTCAGAGACCTTTGTGCCTGTATATAGTTAACCAATTACTGCTCAATAATCCCTGGCAGAAGGGGGAAGGCAGTTTGGCCTCGGGAGCCACCAATTAAAAAGCTGTTTCAGAGACCTCTATGCTGTATATAGTTAACCGTGTACTTCCCAATAATCCCTTGGAGCAGGAGACAGGTAGTTTGGCCTCGTGTGCCCCCAATTAAAAAGCTGTTTCAGAGACCTCTGTGCTGTACATAGTTAACCATTTACTGCTCAATAATCCCTGGGAGCAGGGGACAGGCAGTGTGGCCTCGGGAGCCCCCAATTAAAAAGCTGTTTCAGAGACCCCTGTGCTGTATAAAGTTAACCATTTACTGCTCAATATTCCCTGGGAGTACGGGACAAGCAGTGTGGCCTCGGGAGCCCCCAATTAAAAAGCGGTTTCAGAGACCTCTGTGCTGTATATAGTTAACCATTTACTGCTCAATAATCCCTGGGAGCAGGGGACAGGCAGTGTGGCTCCGGGAGATCCCAATTAAAAAGCTGTTTCAGAGGACTCTGTGCCTGTATATAGTTAACCATTTACTGCTCAATAAACAGTGGGAGCAGGGTACAGGCAGTGTGGCATGGCAGCACCCAATGAAAAAGCTGTTTGGGAGACCTCTGTGCTGTATACAATTAACCATTTACTTCCCAATGATCCCTGGCAGCAGGGGAAAGGCAGTGTGGCCTCCGGAGCCCCCAATTAAAAGGATGTTTCAGAGACCTCTGTGCTGTACGTATTTAACAATTTACTGCTCAATAATCCCTGGGAGCAGGGGACAGGCAGTGTGGCCTCCGGAGCCCCCAGTTAAAAAGGTGTTTCAGATATTCTGTGCTGTATATACTTAACCATTTACTGCTCAATAATCCCTCTGAGCAGGGGACAGGCAGTGTGGTCCGGGAGCTCCCAATTAAAAAGCTGTTTCAGAGAACTCAGTGCTGTTTCTAGTTAATCATTTACTGCTCAATAATCACTGGGAGCAGGGGACAGACAGTGTGGCTTCGGGAGCCCCAAATTAAAAAAGCTGTTTCAGAGGCCTCTGTGCAGTATAGTTAACCAATTACTGCTCAATAATCCCTGGGAGCAGGTTCGGCAGTTTGGCCTTGGGAGTCCCCAATTAAAAAGCTGTTTCAGAGACCTTTGTGCCTGTATATAGTTAACCAATTACTGCTCAATAATCCCTGGCAGAAGGGGGAAGGCAGTTTGGCCTCGGGAGCCACCAATTAAAAAGCTGTTTCAGAGACCTCTATGCTGTATATAGTTAACCGTGTACTTCCCAATAATCCCTTGGAGCAGGAGACAGGTAGTTTGGCCTCGTGTGCCCCCAATTAAAAATCTGTTTCAGAGACCTCTATGCTGTATATAGTTAACCATGTACTTCCCAATAATCCCTGGGAGCAGGGGACAGGCAGTGTGGCCTCCGGAGCCCCCAATTAAAAAGCTGTTTCAGAGACCCCTGTGCTGTATAAAGTTAACCATTTACTGCTCAATATTCCCTGGGAGTACGGGACAGGCAGTGTGGCCTCGGGAGCCCCCAATTAAAAAGCGGTTTCAGAGACCTCTGTGCTGTATATAGTTAACCATTTACTGCTCAATAATCCCTGGGAGCAGGGGACAGGCAGTGTGGCTCCGGGAGATCCCAATTAAAAAGCTGTTTCAGAGACCTCTGAGCCTGTATATAGTTAACCATTTACTGCTCAATAAACAGTGGGAGCAGGGTACAGGCAGTGTGGCATGGCAGCACCCAATGAAAAAGCTGTTTGGGAGACCTCTGTGCTGTATACAATTAACCATTTACTTCCCAATGATCCCTGGCAGCAGGGGACAGGCAGTGTGGCCTCGGGAGCCCCCAATTAAAAGGATGTTTCAGAGACCTCTGTGCTGTACATAGTTACCCATTTACTGCTCAATAATCCCTGGGAGCAGGGGTCAGGCAGTGTGGCCTCTGGAGCCCCCAATTAAAAAGTTGTTTCAGAGACCTCTGTGCTGTATATAGTTAATCATTTACTGCTCAATAATCCCTGGGAGCAGGGGACTGGCAGTGTGGTCCGGGAGCTCCCAATTAAAAAGCTGTTTCAGATACTCTGTGCTGTATATAGTTCACCAGTTACTGCTCAATAATCCCTGGGAGCAGGGGACAGGCAGTGTGGCCTCGGGAGCCCCCAATTAAAATGCTGTTTCAGTGACCTCTGTGCTGTATATAGTTAACCATTTACTGCTCAATAATCCCTGGGAGCAGGGGACTGGCAGTGTGGTCCGGGAGCTCCCAATTAAAAAGCTGTTTCAGAGACCTCTGTGCTGTATATAGTTAATCATTTACTGCTCAATAATCCCTGGGAGCAGGGGACAGACAATGTGGCTTCGGGAGCCCCCAATTAAAAAACTGTTTCAGAGGCCTCTGTGCTGTATATAGTTAACCAATTACTGCTCAATAATCCCTGGGAGCAGGGGTAGGCTGTTTGGCCTTGGGAGTCCCCAATTAAAAAGCTGTTTCAGAGTCCGTTGTGCCTGTATATAGTTAACCAATTACTGCTCAATAATACCTGGAAGCAGGGGGAAGGCAGTTTGGCCTCGGGAACCCCCAACTAAAAAGCTGTTTCAGAGACCTCTGTGCCTGTATATAGTTAACC
The DNA here is from genome assembly GCF_047496885.1 of Scyliorhinus torazame. Lineage (NCBI taxonomy): Eukaryota > Metazoa > Chordata > Chondrichthyes > Carcharhiniformes > Scyliorhinidae > Scyliorhinus > Scyliorhinus torazame. The sequence goes on along the minus strand of NC_092711.1, from coordinate 30,991,989 downwards.
ATTTACTTCTCAATAATACCTGGAAGTAGGGGACAGCCAGTGAGGCCTTGGGAGCCCCCAATTAAAAAGCTGTTTCAGAGACCTCTGTGCTGTATATAGTTAACCATTTACTGCTCAATAATCCCTCGAGAGCAGGGGCCAGGCAGTGTGGTCCGGGACCCCCAATTAAAAAGCTGTTTCAGTGATCTCTGCGCCTGTATATAGTTAACCATTTACTGCTCAATAATCCCTCGGAGCAGGGGACAGGCAGTGTGGTCCGGGAGCCCCCAATTAAAAAGCTGTTTCAGAGACCTCTGTGCCTGTATATAGTTTACCATTTACTTCTCAATAAAACCTGGGAGCAGGGGACAGGCAGTGTGGCCTCGGGAGCCCCCAATTAAAAAGCTGTTTCAGACATCTCTGTGCCTGTATAGAGTTAACCATTTACTGCTCAGCAATCCCTGGGAACAGGGGTCAGGCATTCTGGCCTCGGGAGCCCCCAATTAAAAAGCTGTTTCAGAGACCTCTGAGCCTGTATAGTGTTAACCATTTACTGCTCAATAATCCCTGGGAGCAGGGGACAGGCAGTGTGGCCTCGGGAGCCCTAATTAAAAGGCTGTTTCAGAGACATCTGTGCTGTATATAGTTAACCATTTACTGCTCAATAATCCCTGGGAGCAGGGGACAGGCAGTGTGGTCTCGGGAACCCCCAATTAAAAAGCTGTTTCAGAGACCTCTGTGCCTGTATATCGTTAACCATTTACTTCTCAATAATCCCTGGGAGCAGGGGACAGGCAGTGTGGCCTCAGGAGCCCCCAATTAAAAAGCTGTTTCAGTGATCTCTGCGCCTGTATATAGTTAACCATTTACTGCTCAATAATCCCTGGGAGCAGGTACAGGCAGTGTGGTCCGGGAGCCCCCAATTAAAAAGCTGTTTCAGAGACCTCTGTGCCTGAATATAGTTAACCATTTACTGCTCAATAATCGATGGGAGCAGGGAACAGGCAGTGTGGCCTCGGGAACCCCCAATTATAAAGCTGTTTCAGACATCTGTGCCTGTATAGAGTTAACCATTTACTGCTCAGCAATCCCTGGGAACAGGGGTCAGGCAGTGTGGCCTTGGGAGCCCCCAATTAAAAAGCTGTTTCAAAGACCTCTGTGCCTGTGTAGAGTTAACCATTTACTGCTCAATAATCCCTGGGAGCAGGGGACAGGCAGTGTGGCCTCGGGAGCCCCCAATTAAAAGGCTGTTTCAGAGACCTCTGTGCTGTATATAGTTAACCATTTACTGCCCAATAATCCCTGGGAGCAGGGGACAGGCAGTGTGGCTCCGGGAGCCCCCAGTTAAATAGTTGTTTCAGAGACCTCTGTGCTGTACAGAGTTATCCATTTATTTCTCAATAATTCCTGGGAGCAGGGAACAGGCAGTATGGCCTCGGGAGCCCCCAATTAAAAGGCTGTTTCAGAGACCTCTGCGCCTGTATATAGTTAACCATTTACTGCTCAATAATCCCTGGGAGCAGGTACAGGCAGTGTGGTCCGGGAGCCCCCAATTAAAAAGCTGTTTCAGAGACCTCTGTGCCTGAATATAGTTAACCATTTACTGCTCAATAATCGATGGGAGCAGGGGACAGGCAGTGTGGGCTCGAGAGCCCCCAATTAAAAAGCTGTTTCAGAGGCCTCTGTGCTCTATATAATTAACCATTTACTTCTCAATAATCCCTGGGAGCAGGGGACAGGCAGTGTGTCTCCGGGAGCCCCCAATTAAAACGCTGTTTCAGAAGCCTCTGTGCTGTATATAATTAACCATTTACTTCTCAATAATCCCTAGGAGCAGGGGACAGGCAATGTGGCTCCTGGAGCCCCCAATTAAAACGCTGTTTCAGAGACCTCTGCGCCTGTATATAGTTAACCAATTACTGCTCAATAATCCCTGGGAGCAGGGGAGAGGCAGTGTGGCCTCGGGAGCCCCCAATTAAAATGCTGTTTCAGAGACCTCTGTGCTATATATAGTTAACAATTTACTGCTCAATAATCCCTCGGAGCAGGGGACAGGCAGTGTGGTCTCGGGAGCTCCCAATTAAAAGGCTGTTTCAGTGTCCTCTGCGCCTGTATATAGTTAACCATTTACTGCTCAATAATCCCTGGGAGCAAGGGACAGGCAGTGTGGCCTTGGGAGCCCCCAATTAAAAAGCTGTTTCAGAGACCTCTGTGCTGTATATAATTAACCATTTACTTCTTGTAGCGCACAATGACTTACGAGAGAGATGAGTAGAGATGAAGTCAATGAGGTTTTATTAAGCGAGACTTGTCCCCAGCAGTTCAGCAACAGAATGGAGCGGCGGCGAGAAGCTCGGGTCCTTATACTCCGCCTTCAGGGCGGAGTCAGGATTCAACAGCCAACCAGGACCCGGGATCTGTCAGCCAATAGCATCACGGCTTCACCGTCCCACATGACCCCTAATACATACCACCGCATTCACCCCTTGTTAAAAATGAACCCGGCGGGGTGGTGGTTCGCATGGTGGTAGGGGTTTACAATGCTGGTCCTGGGAGGAAAATTTTGGGCATGTCATTACAGTTTTAGCCCTACACTGGGCTATGTACAAGGTTTGTTAAACTATTTCCAATATTAGTAAGAGAAAATGTTTTTGTTACAGTCCAACAACATTCTTGGTGTCACGCCGATGCCACGAGTCGAGCGGGCGGTCTGGTCTTCCTCGTCGATCGCCTCAGCCCCGGTAGTGGTGCAGGTGCTTGTTCGGGCGTTGTCGTCTCCGGGAGCGTTTCGGTGTTTGTTCCTGTTTCACTCCTGGGCGGGCACGGGAGGAGGACCGATCCTCCCGGGAAGGGTCGGTCGCGGGGTGCGCCGGTGGCAGGGAGGGGGTGATCGGTGTCGGGGGGGTGTGTGTGTTGCCGGCGGGCGCCAGGTCTCGCAGGGAGACCATGTGCTGTCGGCCGTCGGGGTACGCCACGTAGGCGTACTGCGGGTTCGCGTGGAGGAGGTGAACCCTCTCGACCAACGGGTCCGATTTGTGAGCCCGCACATGTTTCCGGAGCAAGATGGGCCCTGAGGCCGCCAGCCAGGTCGGCAGCGACATTCCGGAGGAGGACTTCCTGGGGAAGACAAGGAGGCGCTCATGGGGCGTTTGGTTAGTGGTGGTACACAGCAGCGACCGGATGGAGTGGAGAGCGTCCGGGAGGACCTCCTGCCACCGTGAAACTGGGAGATCCTTGGACCGTTGTGCCAGTAGGACGGTCTTCCAGACCGTGCCGTTCTCCCTCTCTACTTGCCCGTTCCCCCGGGGGTTGTAGCTGGTCGTCCTGCTCGAGGCTATACCCTTGCTGAGCAGGAACTGGCGCAGCTCGTCACTCATGAAGGAGGACCCCCTGTCGCTATGGATATATGCGGGGCAACCGAACAGTGTGAATATGGTGCTAAGGGCTTTAATAACTGTGGCCGCTGTCATGTCGGGGCAGGGGATGGCGAAGGGGAAACGGGAGTACTCGTCCACCACGTTCAGGAAGTATGCGTTGCGGTCGGTGGAGGGGAGGGGCCCTTTGAAATCCAGACTGAGGCGTTCAAAGGGACGGGAAGCCTTGATCAGGTGCGCTCTATCCGGCCTGAAAAAGTGCGGTTTGCACTCTGCGCAGATGTGGCAGTTCCTGGTGACTGTACGGACCTCCTCCACAGAGTAGGGGAGGTTGCGGGACTTTATGAAATGGTAGAACCGAGTGACCCCCGGGTGGCAGAGGTCCTTATGGAGGGCTTGGAGACGGTCTATTTGTGCGTTGGCACATGTGCCGCGGGATAGGGCATCGGACGGCTCGTTCAGCTTTCCGGGCCGGTACAAGATCTCGTAGTTGAAGGTGGAGAGCTCAATCCTCCACCTTAAGATCTTGCCATTTTTAATTTTGCCCCGCTGTGCATTATGAAACATGAAGGCTACCGACCGTTGGTCGGTGAGGAGAGTGAATCTCCTGCCGGCCAGGTAATGACTCCAATGTCGCACCGTTTCCACTATGGCTTGGGCCTCCTTTTCCACTGAGGAGTGGCGGATTTCTGAGGCGTGGAGGGTTCGGGAGAAAAAGGCCACGGGTCTGCCCGCTTGGTTAAGGGTGGCCGCCAGAGCTACGTCGGAGGAGTTGCTCTCGACCTGGAAGGGGAGGGACTCGTCAATGGCGTGCATCGTAGCCTTTGCGATATCCGCTTTGATGCGGCTGAAGGCCTGGCGAGCCTCTGTCGACAGAGGGAAGGTAGTGGTCTGTATTAGGGGGCGGGCCTTGTCTGCGTACTGGGGGACCCACTGGGCGTAATATGAAAAGAACCCCAGGCAACGTTTCAGGGCTTTGGAGCAGTGGGAGAGGGGAAATTCCATGAGGGGGCGCATGCGTTCGGGGTCGGGGCCTATTATCCCATTGCGCACTACGTATCCCAGAATGGCCAACCGGTTTGTGCCAAAAACGTATTTTTCCTCGTTGTATGTGAGGTTCAAGGCGTTAGCGGTCTGGAGGAATTTTTGGAGGTTGGCGTCGTGGTCCTGCTGATCGTGGCCGCAGATGGTTACGTTGTTGAGATACGGGAACGTGGCCTGCAACCCGTGCTGGTAAACCATTCGGTCCATCTCCCGTTGGAAGACCGAGACCCCGTTCGTGACACTAAATGGGACCCTTAGGAAGTGGTATAGACGCCCGTCTGCTTCGAAGGCTGTGTACTTGCGGTCACCTGGGCGGATGGGGAGCTGGTGGTAGGCGGACTTGAGGTCCACGGTGGAGAAAACCTTATACTGGGCAATCCGATTTACCATGTCGGATATGCGGGGGAGAGGGTACGCATCTAGCTGTGTGTACCTGTTGATGGTCTGGCTATAGTCTATGACCATCCTTTGCTTCTCCCCGGTCTTTACGACTACCACCTGGGCTCTCCAGGGACTATTGCTAGCCTGGATTATGCCTTCCTTCAGCAACCGCTGGATTTCAGACCGAATAAACATCCGGTCCTGGGCACTGTACCGTCTGCTCTTGTGGCGACGGGTTTGCAATCCGGGGTGAGGTTTGCAAACAAGGACGGCGGTTCAACCTTGATAGTTGCGAGGCCGCAGATAGTGAGTGGGGGTATTGGGCCGCCGAATTGGAATGTTAGGCTCTGCTGGTTACACTGGAAATCTAATCCCAGTAATGTGGGCGCGCAGAGTTGGGGAAGGACGTAGAGCCTGTAGTTTTTAAACTCCCTCCCTTGCACCGTTAGGTTCGCGATGCAGAACCCTTTGATCTCTACGGAGTGGGATCCTGCAGCTAGGGAAATCTTTTGCGTACTTGGATGGATGGTCAGAAAACAGCGTCTTACCGTGTCGGGGTGAATGAAACTTTCGGTGCTCGTAGAGTCGATCAGGCATGGTGTCTCGTGTCCGTTGATCAGCACCGTTGTTGTCGTCGTCTGGAGCGTCCGGGGCCTTGATTGATCCAGCGTCACCGAAGCCAGTCGTGGTCGAAGTGTCTCAGCGTCTTCTTCGGACCCCGTGGAGCCGTCGATGCTGGGGTCCTTTGTTGTCATCCAAGATGGCGGCGTCCATGAATCGCATGTGACCGGGGGTGGACAAAATGGCCGCCCCCATGGATCGCACGTGGTCAGGGGTGGACAAAATGGCCACCCCCATGAATCGCACGTGGCTGGGGAGTCACAAGATGGCGGCGCCCATCCCCCCCTCGTGGTGCCCAGGACCCAAAATGGCGGCGCCCGCGGGTCATATATGGGGTGCTGGGGGGGTGGTTGGGGAGCGTTTGGGATGCGCTGGGCTCGTTCTTCTCTGGGGATTGCGGCGACCCCCCGGGAGCGGCACACGGCCGCGTAATGGCCCTTCTTGCCGCAGCTTTTGCAAATCGCTGCGCGGGCCGGGCAGCGCTGCCGGGGGTGTTTTGCTTGCCCGCAGAAATAGCAGCGGGCCCCCCGGGATGATCTGGCGCTTTAACCGCGCAAGCCTGTGAGGGAGTGGGGGGGGGGTTTGTCGCGACGGGGGTCCACGGAGCACAAGGGGCTGCCGCGCGGTCGGGGCCGTAGGCGCGGGCGTTTTGTGAGGCCACATCTAGGGAAGCTGCAATGGCCCGTGCCTCTGAGAGTCCTAGCGACTCTCTTTCTAAAAGTCTTTGGCGGATTTGGGGAGAGTTCATACCTGCCACAAACGCATCGCAAATTAACATGTCCTAGTGTTCGATCGCGTTCACCGGTGGGCAGCTGCAGCCCCGTCCCAAAATTAGCAGCGCGGCGTAGAACTCCTCTAACAATTCTCCGGGACTTTGCCGTCTCGTTGCGAGTTGGTAGCGTGCGTAGACCTGGTTCACGGACCGAACGTAGATGCTCTTCAGTGCTGCGAGCGCCGTCTGGAAATCCTCTGCGTCTTCTATGAGAGGGTAAAGTCCCTTGAGTGCAGGACCTGCATTTTCTGGTCTTCTGTGATCCGGCCGGGGGCCGTTCGGAGGTAGCCTTCAAAACAAGCTTGCCAGTGTTTAAAAACTGCTGCCGAGGGGGCTGATCCGCAGTTATTCCGGGGCGATCCGGAACTCCATAGTCCTTTAAGCTCGCTTAATAAATTGTAGCGCACAATGACTTACGAGAGAGGCGAGTAGTGATGAAGTCGATTCAGGCTTTGTTAAGCGAGACTTGTCCCCAGCAGTTCAGCAACATAATGAAGCGGCGGGGAGAAGCTTGGATTCTTATACTCCGCCTTCAGGGCGGAGCTAGGGGTCAACAGCCAACCAGGACCCGGGATCTGTCAGCAAACAGCATCACGGCTTCACAGTCCCACATGACCCCGAATACATACTACCACACATCTCAATAATCCCTGGGAGCAGGGGTCAGGCAGTGTGGCCTCGGGAGACCCCAAGTAAAAAGCTGTTTCAGAGACCTCTGTGCTGTGTATAGTTAACCATTTACTGCTCAGTAATCCCTCGGAGCAGGGGACAGGCAGTGTGGCCTTGGGAGCCCCCAATCAAAAAGCTGTTTCAGAGGCCTCTGTGCTGTATATAGTTAACCATTTACTGCTCAATAATCCCTGGGAGCAGGGGACAGGCAGTGTGGTCCGGGAGCCCCCAATTAAAAAACTGTTTCAGAGGCCTCTGTGCTGTATATAATTAACCATTTACTTCTTAATAATCCCTGGGAGCAGGGGACAGGCAGTGTGGCCTTGGGAGCCCCCAATTAAAAAGCTGTTTCAGAGACCTCTGTGCTGTATATAATTAACCATTTACTTCTCAATAATCCCTGGGAGGAGCGGCCGGATTGCAGAAGATCCTCTGGAGCAGCGGCAAGGAAGGGAAGCTCGAAGCAAGATGGCGTCGGAAGGTGGCCGCTTGTTATGGGGCCCGGAGCAACAAGAGTTCCTACGGCGCTGTGTGGAAGAGCTGAAGAAGGAGCTGAAGAAGGAGGTGTTAGCCCCGATATTACAGGTGATTGAAGGGCTAAAGGAGGAGCAGAGGACCCAGGAGCTGGAGCTTCGGGTCGTGAAGGCAAAGACTGCTGAAAATGAAGATGAAATACAGGGCCTGGTGGTGAAGACAGAGACGCACGAGGCACAGCACAAAATGTGTGTGGAGAGGTTGGAAGCACTGGAGAATAATTTGAGGAGGAAGAATGTAAGAGTCCTGGGTCTTCCCGAAGGCGCAGAGGGGGCGGACGTCGGGGCATATGTAAGCACGATGCTTCACTCGCTAATGGGATCGGAGGCCCCGACGGGCCCCTTGGAGGTGGAGGGAGCTTATCGAGTTCTGGCGCGAAGACCAAAGGCTGGAGAAATACCTCGAGCTATAGTGGTGAGGTTTCACTGCTACAACGACAGAGAGACGGTCCTAAGATGGGCCAAGAAAACTCGGAGCTGTAGGTGGGAGAATGCGGTGATCCGCGTATACCAGGATTGGAGTGCGGCGGTGGCGAGAAGGAGGGCAAGTTTCAATCGGGCTAAGGCGGTGCTTCACAAAAAGGTTCAATTTGGAATGCTGCAACCGGCGAGACTGTGGGTCACATACCAAGGGAAGCACCACTACTTTGAGACGGCAGAAGAGGCGTGGACATTCATAGTGGACGAGAAGCTGGAATAGTCTGGCGAGAGAAAGAGCTTCTGGGATAAAGTGGTGGGGTGACTATGTGGGACGAGGAGGGGGAAGGGGGGGGATGATTTTTCAATTTGTTAATTCTTCGACCCTGTAACTTTTCTCTCTTCCCCTCGTTGGGGGTGGGGGTGGGGGGGGAGTGAGGAACTGTGGGCGCCGTGGGAAGGAAAGGGGAAGGAGAAGGGAAATGCGCCAGTAGGGGCGGGGCCGAGTGTGAAACGCGGGCTTTGTTCCCGCGCTATGGTAATTGTGGTGGGAACAGGGACGCAGGAAGGATGGGGCCTCGCACAGTGAGGGGCCGAGGACAAGGGGGGAAGCCGAGGTCAGCCAGAGTTTGCTGACTTCTGGGAGCAACATGGGGGGTGCAACTGCGCTAGAGGGGGATCTAGCGGAGGGGGGGGTCAACTGGGTTGCTGCTGCTAAGGAGAAGGGGGAGCTGTTATGGGATGGGGTGGTCGAGGTGGGGGGGCAACGTCGGGGGGATATACGGGTACGTGGGAACCGGGTGAGGAGCTGGGTTAAAAAAGGGGATGGCTAATCGACAAGGGGGGGGGGGGTAAAGAGCCCCCCAACCCGGCTGATCACGTGGAACGTGAGAGGGCTGAACGGGCCGATTAAAAGGGCACGGGTACTCGCACACCTAAAGAAATTAAAGGCAGATGTGGTTATGTTGCAGGAGACGCATCTGAAACGGATAGACCAGGTCAGACTACGTACAGGATGGGTGGGACAGGTCTTTCATTCGGGTTTAGATGCGAAGAACAGGGGGGTGGCTATCTTAGTGGGGAAACGGGTACTGTTTGAGGCAAAGACCATAGTGGCGGATAGTGGGGGTAGATATGTGATGGTGAGTGGCAGATTGCAAGGGGAGGCGGTGGTTCTGGTGAACGTATACGCCCTGAACTGGGATGATGCAAACTTCATGAGCCGTATGTTGGGACGTATCCCGGACCTGGAGGCGGGAAAGTTGGTAATGGGGGAGATTTCAATACGGTGCTTGATCCAGGGCTGGACCGATCGAGGTCCAGGACCGGGAGGAGGCCGGCAGCGGCCAGGGTGCTCAAGGACTTCATGGAGCAGATGGGAGGGGTAGACCCCTGGAGATTTAGTCGGCCTAGGAGTAAGGAGTTCTCGTTTTTCTCCCATGTTCACAAGGTATATTCACGGATAGACTTTTTTGTCTTGGGAAGGGCACTGATTCCGAAGGTGACAGGGACGGAGTATACGGCCATAGCCATTTCGGACCACGCTCCACATTGGGTACACCTGGAGGTAGGAGAGGAAAAAGATCAGCACCCACTCTGGAGAATGGATATGGGCTTATTGGCGGATGAGGGGGTATGTCTAAGGGTGAGGGGGTGCATTGAAAGGTACTTAGAGCTTAACGACAACGGAGAAGTTCAGGTGGGAGTGGTCTGGGAGGCGTTGAAGGTGGTGGTCAGAGGGGAACTGATATCCATAAGGGCACATAAAGGGAAGCAAGAGGGTAAAGAAAGGGAGCGATTGTTGAGAGAACTTCTGAGGGTGGACAGGCAATATGCAGAGGCACCGGAGGAGGGACTGTACAGGGAAAGACAAAGGTTACATGTGGAATTTGACTTGCTGACCACGGGTAAGGCAGAGGCACAGTGGAGGAGGGCACAGGGTGTACAGTATGAGTATGGAGAGAAGGCGAGTCGGCTACTGCCCCGCCAATTGAGGAAGAGGGGAGCGGCGAGGGAGATAGGTGGGGTGAGAGATGAGGAGGGAGAGATGGAACGGGGAGCGGAGAGAGTGAACGGGGTATTCAAGGCATTCTATGAGAGGTTATATAAGGCTCAGCCCCCAGAAGGGAAGGAGGGAATGATGTGTTTCCTGGATCAGCTGGAATTCCCGAAGGTGGAGGAGCAGGAGAGGGCGGGACAGGGAGCACAGATTGAGATGGAGGAGGTGGTAAAGGGGATTGGGAGCATGCAGGCGGGGAAGGCCCCGGGACCGGATGGGTTCCCGGTGGAATTTTATAGGAAATATATGGACCTACTGGCCCCGCTTTTGACGAGAACCTTTAATGAGGCCAGGGAAAGGGGGAAGTTGCCCCCGACTATGTCGGAGGTGACGATATCGCTCCTTTTGAAGAAGGAAAAAGACCCGCTGCAGTGTGGGTCCTACAGGCCCATTTCCCTTTTGAACGTAGATGCTAAGCTCCTGGCCAAGGTGATGGCGACGAGGTTAGAGGATTGTGTCCCGGGGGTGGTCCACGAGGATCAAACTGGGTTCGAAGGTGGTGGGGGTCCGGATCGAGCCAAGCTGGGGGTTGGCTATATTTGGGGTTGCAGAAGAGCCGGGAGTGCAGGAGGCGAGAGAGGCTGATGTTTTGGCCTTTGCGTCCCTAGTAGCCCGGCGCAGGATACTGTTAATATGGAAGGAAGCCAAGCCCCCGGGGGTGGAGACCTGGATAAATGACATGGCAGGGTTTATAAAGCTGGAACGGATAAAGTTTGCACTAAGGGGTTCGGCTCAAGGGTTCACCAGGCGGTGGCAACCGTTCATTGACTACCTCGCAGAACGATAAAGGAAATGGGAAGGTAGCAGCAGCAACCCGGGGGGGAGGGGGGGGAAGGCTCGAGCGGGTCCTCAGGGGTGTTTATGTATAGATATTTGTACTTGGTTATGTATATTGGATTGTTTGATTTTATTATTTGGGAGAGTTATTATTTTTATTATGGCAGTTGCCATTTAGTATATATCATATCTACTGATTTGTTAAAAAACGGTCGCTGTTATTTACATTGTTTTGTTGCTGTAAAAAGAGAAAAACCTTTGTACAGTTTTTGGCCGAAAAATTTGAATAAGATATATATATTTTTTTTAAATCCCTGGGAGCAGGGGACAGGCAGCGTGGCCTCAGGCGCCCCCAATTAAAAAGCTTTTACAGAGACCTCTGTGCAGTATATCGTTAACCATTTGCTTCTCAATAATCCCTGGGAGCAGGGGACAGGCAGTGTGGTCCATGAGCCACAATTAAAAAGCTGTTACACAGAACTCTGTGCTGTATATAGTTAACCATTTACTTATCAATAATCCCTGGGAGCAGGGGGCAGGCAGTGTGGCTCCGGGAGCCCCCAATTAAAAAGCTGTTTCAGAGACCTCTGTGCCTGTATATAGTTAACCATTTACTGCTCAATAATCCCTGGGAGCAGGGTACAGGCAGTGTGGCCTCAGGGTCCCACAATTAAAAAGCTGTTTCAATGACCTCTGTGCTGTATATAGTTAACCATTTACTGCTCAATAATCCCTGGGAGCAGGGGAGAGGCAGTGTGGCCTCGGGAGCCCCCAATTAAAATGCTGTTTCAGAGGCCTCTGTGCTGTATATAGTTAACCATTTACTGCTCAATAATTCCTGGGAGCAGGGTACAGGCAGTGTGGCCTCAGGGTTCCACAATTAAAAAGCTGTTTCAATGACCTCTGTGCTGTATATAGTTAACCATTTACTGCTCAATAATCCCTGGGAGCAGGGGAGAGGCAGTGTGGCTCCGGGAGCCCCCAATTAAAAAGCTGTTTCAGAGACGTCTGTGCCTTTATATAGTTAACCATTTACTGCTCAATAATACCTGGGAGCAGGGGACAGGCAGTGTGGCCTCGGGAGCCCCCAATTAAAATGCTGTTTCAGAGGCCTCTGTGCTGTATATAGTTAACCATTTACTGCTCAATAATCCCTGGGAGCAGGGGACAGGCAGTGTGGCTCCGGGAGACCCCAATTAAAAAGCTGTTTCAGTGATCTCTGTGCAGTATATCGTAAACCATTTACTGCTCAATAATCCCTGGGAGCAGGGACAGGCAGTGTGGTCTGGGAGCCCCCAATTAAAAAGCTGTTTCAGAGACCTCTGTGCTGTATATAGTTAACCATTTACTGCTCAATAATCCCTGGGAGCAGGGGACAGGCAGTGTGGCCTCGGCAGCCCCAATTAAAAAGCTGTTTCAGAGACCTCTGTGCTGTATATAGTTAACCATTTACTGCTTAATAATCCCTGGGAGCAGGGGCCAGGCGGTGTGGCTCCGGGAGCCCACAATTAAAAAGCTGTTTGAGTGACCTCTGTGCAGTATATCGTTAACCATTTACTGCTCAATAATCCCTGGGAGCAGGGGACAGGTGGTGTGGCTCCGGGAGCCCCCAATTAAAAAGCTATTTCAGTGTCCTCTGTGCAGTATATCGTTAACCATTTACTGCTCAATAATCCCTGGGAGCAGGGGACAGGCAGTGTGGTCCTGGAACCACCAATTAAAAAGCTGTTTCAGTGACCTCTGTGCTGTATATAGTAAACCATTTACTGCTCAATAATCCCTGGGAGCAGGGGACAGGCAGTGTGGCTCCTGGAGCCCCCAATTAAAAAGCTGTTTCAGAGACCTCTGTGCTGTATATAGTTAACCATTTACTGCTCAGTAATCCCAGGGAGCAGGGGACAGGCAGTGTGGCCTCGGGAGCCCTCAATTAAAATGCTGTGTCAGAGACCTCTGTGCTGTATATAGTTAACCATTTACTGCTCAATAATCCCTGGTAGCAAGGGACAGGCATTGTGGCCTCGGGAGCCCCAATTAAAAAGCTGTTTCAGAGTCCTCTGTGCTGTATATAGTTAACCATTTACAGCTCAATAATCCTTGGGAGCAGGGGCCAGGCGGTGTGGCTCCGGGAGCCCCCAATTAAAAAGCTATTTCAGTGTCCTCTGTGCAGTATATCGTTAACCATTTACTGCTCAATAATCCCTGTGAGCAGGGGACAGGCAGTGCGGTCCTGGAGCCACCAATTAAAAAGCTGTTTCAGTGACCTCTGTGCTGTATATAGTAAACCATTTAATGCTCAATAATCCCAGGAGCAGGGGACAGCCAGTGTGGCTCCTGGAGCCCCCAATTAAAACGCTGTTTCAGAGACCTCTGTGCTGTATAAAGTTAACCATTTACTGCTCAATAATCCCTGGGAGCAGGTGACAGGCAGTGTGGCTCGGGGATCCCCCAATTAAAAAGCTGTTTCAGAGACCTCTATGCAGTAGATAGTTAACCATTTACTGCTCAATAATCCCTGGGAGCAGGGGACAGGCAGTGTGCCCTCGGGAACCCCCAATTAAAAAGCTGTTTCAGAGACCTCTGTGCTGTATATAGTTAACCATGTACTGCTCAATAATCGATGGGAGCAGGGGACAGGCAGTGTGGTCCGGGGGCCCCCAATTAAAAAGGTGTTTCAGAGACCTCTGCGCCTGTATATAGTTAACAATTTACTGCTCAATATTCCCTGGGAGCAGGGGACAGGCAGTGTGGCTCCGGGAGCCCCCAATTAAAAAGCTGTTTCAGTGACCTCTGTGCTGTATATCGTAAACCATTTACTGCTCAATAATCCCTGGGAGCAGGGACAGGCAGTGTGGTCCGGGAGCCCCCAATTAAAAAGCTGTTTCAGAGACCTCTGTGCTGTATATAGTTAACCATTTACTGCTCAATAATCCCTGGGAGCAGGGGACAGGCAGTGTGGCCTCGGGAGCCCCAAATTAAAATGCTGTGTCAGAGAGCTCTGTGCTGTATATAGTTAACCATTTACTGCTCAATAATCCCTGGGAACAGGGGACAGGCAGTGTGGCCTCGGGAGCCCCCAAATAAAAAGCTGTTTCAGATACTCTGTGCTGTATATAGTTAACCATTTACTGCTCAATAATCCCTGGGAGCAGGGTACAGGCAGTGTGGCCTCAGGGGCCCCCAATTAAAAAGCTGTTTCAGTGACCTCTGTGCTGTATATAGTTAACCATTTACTGCTCAATAATCCCTGGGAGCAGGGGAGAGGCAGTGTGGCTCCGGGAGCCCCCAATTAAAAAGCTGTTTCAGAGACGTCTGTGCCTTTATATAGTTAACCATTTACTGCTCAATAATACCTGGGAGAAGGGACAGGCAGTGTGGCCTCGGGAGCCCCCAATTAAAATGCTGTTTCAGAGGCCTCTGTGCTATATATAGTTAACCATTTACTGCTCAATAATCCCTGGGAGCAGGGGACAGGCAGTGTGGTCCTGGAGCCACCTATTAAAAAGCTGTTTCAGTGACCTCTGTGCTGTATATAGTAAACCATTTACTGCTCAATAATCCCTGGGAGCAGGGGAGAGGCAGTGTGGTTCCGGGAGCCCACAATTAAAAAGCTGTTTCAGAGACCTCTGTGCAGTGTATCGTTAACCATTTGCTTCTCAATAATCCCTGGGAGCAGGGAACATGCAGTGTGGTCCGTGAGCCACAATTAAAAAGCTGTTTCACAGAACTCTGTGCTGTATATAGTTAACCATTTACTTCTCAATAATCCCTGGGAGCAGGGGACAGGCAGTGTGGCTCCGGGAGCCCCCAATTAAAAAGCTGTTTCAGAGAGCTCTGCGTCTGTATATAGTTGACCATTTACTGCTCAATAATCCCTGGGAGCAGGAGACAGGCAGTGTGGTCCGAGAGCCCCCAATGAAAAAGCTGTTTCAGAGACCTCTGTGCTGTATATAGTTAACCATTTACTGCTCAATAATCCCTGGGAGAAGGGACAGGTAGTGTGGTCCGAGAGCCCCCGATGAAAAAGCTGTTTCAGAGACCTCTGTGCTGTATATAGTTAACCATTTACTGCTGAATAATCCCTGGGAGCAGGGGTCAGGCAGTGAGGCCTCGGGGGCCCCCAATTAAAAAGCTGTTTCAGAGACCACTGTGCTGTATATAGTTAACCATTTACTGCTCAATAATCCCTGGGAGCAGGGGAGAGGCAGTGTGGCTCCGGGAGCCCACAATTAAAAAGCTGTTTCAGAGACCTCTGTGCAGTGTATCGTTAACTATTTGCTTCTCAATAATCCCTGGGAGCAGGGAACATGCAGTGTGGTCCGTGAGCCACAATTAAAAAGCTGTTTCACAGAACTCTGTGCTGTATATAGTTAACCATTTACTTCTCAATAATCCCTGGGAGCAGGGGACAGGCAGTGTGGCTCCGGGAGCCCCCAATTAAAAAGCTGTTTCAGAGACCTCTGCGTCTGTATATAGTTGACCATTTACTGCTCATTAATCCCTGGGAGAATGGACAGGCAGTGTGGTCCGGGAGCCCCCAATGAAAAAGCTGTTTCAGAGACCTCTGTGCTGTATATAGTTAACCATTTACTGCTCAATAATCCCTGGGAGAAGGGACAGGCAGTGTGGCCACGGGAACCCCCAATTAAAATGCTGTTTCAGAGGCCTCTGAGCTGTGTATCGTAAACCATTTACTGCTCAATAATCCCTGGGAGCAGGGACAGGCAGTGTGGTCCGGGAGCCCCCAATTAAAAAGCTGTTTCAGAGACCTCTGTGCTGTACATAGTTAACCATTTACTGCTCAATAATCCCTGGGAGCAGGGAACAGGCAGTGTGGCCTCGGGAGCCCTCAATTAAAATGCTGTGTCAGAGACCTCTGTGCTGTATATAGTTAACCATTTACTGCTCAATAATCCCTGGTAGCAGGGGACAGGCAGTGTGGCCTCGGGAGCCCCAATTAAAAAGCTGTTTCAGAGTCCTCTGTGCTGTATCTAGTTAACCATTTACTGCTCAATAATCCTTGGGAGCAGGGGCCAGGCGGTGTGGCTCCAGGAGCCCCCAATTAAAAAGCTATTTCAGTGTCCTCTGTGCAGTATATCGTTAACCATTTACTGCTCAATAATCCCTGGGAGCAGGGGACAGGCAGTGTGGTCCTGGAGCCACCAATTAAAAAGCTGTTTCAGTGACCTCTGTGCTGTATATAGTAAACCATTTACTGCTCAATAATCCCTGGGAGCAGGGGACAGGCAGTGTGGCTCCTGGAGCCCCCAATTAAAACGCTGTTTCAGAGACCTCTGTGCTGTATATAGTTAACCATTTACTGCTCAATAATCCCTGGGAGCAGGTGACAGGCAGTGTGGCTCGGGGATCCCCCAATTAAAAAGCTGTTTCAGAGACCTCTATGCTGTATATAGTTAACCATTTACTGCTCAATAATCCCTGGGAGCAGGGGACAGGCAGTGTGCCCTCGGGAACCCCCAATTAAAAAGCTGTTTCAGAGACCTCTGTGCTGTATATAGTTAACCATTTACTGCTCAATAATCGATGGGAGCAGGGGACAGGCAGTGTGGTCCGGGGGCCCCCAATTAAAAAGGTGTTTCAGAGACCTCTGCGCCTGTATATAGTTAACCATTTACTGCTCAATATTCCCTAGGAGCAGGGGACAGGCAGTGTGGCTCCGGGAGCCCCCAATTAAAAAGCTGTTTCAGTGACCTCTGTGCTGTATATTGTAAACCATTTACTGCTCAATAATTCCTGGGAGCAGGGACAGGCAGTGTGGTCCGGGAGCCCCCAATTAAAAAGCTGTTTCAGAGACCTCTGTGCTGTATATAGTTAACCATTTACTGCTCAATAATCCCTGGGAGCAGGGGACAGGCAGTGTGGCCTCGGGAGCCCCAAATTAAAATGCTGTGTCAGAGAGCTCTGTGCTGTATATAGTTAACCAATTACTGCTCAATAATCCCTGGTAGCAGGGGACAGGCAGTGTGGCCTCGGGGGCCCCAATTAAAAAGCTGTTTCAGAGTCCTCTGTGCTGTATATAGTTAACCATTTACTGCTCAATAATCCCTGGGAGCAGGGGACAGGCAGTGTGGTCCTGGAGCCCCCAATTAAAATGCTGTTTCAGAGACCACTGTGCAGTGTATCGTTAACCATTTGCTTCTCAATAATCCCTGGGAGCAGGGAACATGCAGTGTGGTCCGTGAGCCACAATTAAAAAGCTGTTTCACAGAACTCTGTGCTGTATATAGTTAACCATTTACTTCACAATAATCCCTGGGAACAGGGGACAGGCAGTATGGCCTCGGGAGCCCCCAAATAAAAAGCTGTTTCAGATACTCTGTGCTGTATATAGTTAACCATTTACTGCTCAATAATCCCTGGGAGCAGGGTACAGGCAGTGTGGCCTCAGGGGCCCCCAATTAAAAAGCTGTTTCAGTGACCTCTGTGCTGTATATCGTTAACCATTTACTGCTCAATAATCCCTGGGAGCAGGGGACAGGCAGTGTGGCTCCGGGAGCCCCCAATTAAAAAGCTGTTTCAGAGACGTCTGTGCCTTTATATAGTTAACCATTTACTGCTCAATAATACCTGGGAGAAGGGACAGGCAGTGTGGCCTCGGGAGCCCCCAATTAAAATGCTGTTTCAGAGGCCTCTGTGCTGTATATAGTTAACCATTTACTGCTCAATAATCCCTGGGAGCAGGGCACAGGCGGTGTGGCTCCGGGAGCCCCCAATTAAAAAGCTGTTTCAGTGACCTCTGTGCAGTATATCGTTAACAATTTAATGCTCAATAATCCCTGGGAGCAGGGGACAGGCACTGTGGTCCTGGAGCCACCTATTAAAAAGCTGTTTCAGTGACCTCTGTGCTGTATATAGTAAACCATTTACTGCTCAATAATCCCTGGGAGCAGGGGACAGGCGGTGTGTCTCCGGGAGCCCCCAATTAAAAAGCTGTTTCAGTGACCTCTGTGCAGTATATCGTAAACCATTTACTTCTCAATAATCCCTGGGAGCAGGGGACAGGCAGTGTGGTCCGGGAGCTCCCAATTAAAAAGCTGTTTGGGAGACCTCTGCGCCTGTATATAGTTAACCATTTACTGCTCAATATTCCCTGGGAGCAGGGGACAGGCAGTGTGGTCCGTGAGCCCCCAATTCAAAAGTTGTTTCAGAGACCTCTGTGCTGTATATAGTTAACCATTTACTGGTCAATAATCCCTGGGAGCAGGGAACAGGCAGTGTGGTCCGGGAGACCCCAATGAAAAAGCTGTTTGAGAGACCTCTGTGCTGTACGTAGTTAACCATTTACTGCTCAATAATCCCTGGGAGCTGGGGTCAGGCAGTGTGGCCTGGAGAGCCCCCAAATAAAAAGCTGTTTCAGAGACCTCTGTGCAGTGTATCGTTAACCATTTGCTTCTCAATAATCCCTGGGAGCAGGGGACAGGCAGTGCGGTCCGTGAGGCACAATTAAAAAGCTGTTTCACAGAACTCTGTGCTGTATATAGTTAACCATTTACTGCTCAATAATCCCTCTGAGCAGGGGACAGGCAGTGTGGTCCGTGAGCCACAATTAAAAAGCTGTTTCACAGAACTCTGTGCTGTATATAGTTAACCATTTACTTCTCAATAATCCCTGGGAGAAGGGACAGGTAGTGTGGTCCGGGAGCCCCCGATGAAAAAGCTTTTTCAGAGACCTCTGCGTCTGTTTTTAGTTGACCATTTACTTCTCAGTAATCCCTGGGAGCAGGGGACAGGCAGTGTGGCTCCGGGAGCCCCCAATTAAAAAGCTGTTTCAGTGACCTCTGTGCCTGTATCTAGTTAACCATTTACTGCTCAATAATCCCTGGGAGAAGGGACAGGTAGTGTGGTCCGGGAGCCCCCGATGAAAAAGCTGTTTCAGAGACCTCTGTGCTGTATATAGTTAACCATTTACTGCTCAATAATCCCTGGGAACAGGGGACAGGCAGTGTGGCCTCGGGAGTCCCCAATTAAAATGCTGTTTCAGAGGCCTCTGTGCTGTATATAGTTAACCATTTACTTCTCAATAATCCCTGAGAGCAGGGGACAGGCAGTGAGGCATCGGGAGCCCCCAATTAAAATGCTGTATCAGAGACCTCTGTGCTGTATATAGTTAACCATTTACTGCTCAATAATCCCTGGTAGCAGGGGACAGGCAGTGTGGCCTCGGGAGCCCCAATTAAAAAGCTGTTTCAGAGTCCTCTGTGCTGTATATAGTTAACCATTTACTGCTCAATAATCCCTGGGAGCAGGGGCCAGGCGGTGTGGCTCCGGGTGCCCCCAATTAAAAAGCTGTTTCAGTGACCTCTGTGCAGTATATCGTTAACCATTTACTGCTCAATAATCCCTGGGAGCAGGGGACAGGCAGTGTGGTCCTGGAGCCACCAATTAAAAATCTGTTTCAGTGACCTCTGTGCTGTACAGAGTAAATCATTTACTGCTCAATAATCCCTGGGAGCAGGGGACAGGCAGTGTGGCTCCTGGAGCCCCCAATTAAAAAGCTGTTTCAGAGACCTCTGTGCTGTATATGTTAACCATTTACTGCTCAATAATCCCTGGGAGCAGGGGACAGGCAGTGTGGCTCCTGGAGCCCCCAATTAAAAAGTTGTTTCAGAGAGCTCTATGCTGTATATAGTTAACCATTTACTGCTCAATAATCCCTGGGAGCAGGGGACAGGCAGTGTGGCCTCGGGAGCCCCCAATTAAAAAGCTGTTTCAGAGACCTCTGTGCTGTATATAGTTAACCATTTACTGCTCAATAATCGATGGGAGCAGGGGACAGGCAGTGTGGTCCGAGGGGCCCCAATTAAAAAGGTGTTTCAGAGACCTCTGCGCCTGTATATAGTTAACCATTTACTGCTCAATATTCCCTGGGAGCAGGGGACAGGCAGTGTGGTCCGGGGGCCCCCAATTAAAAAGGTGTTTCAGAGACCTCTGCGCCTGTATATAGTTAACCATTTACTGCTCAATAATCCCTGGGAGCAGGGGACAGGCAGTGTGGCTCCGGGAGCCCCCAATTAAAAAGCTGTTTCAGAGACCTCTGCGTCGGTATATAGTTGACCATTTACTGCTCAATAATCCCTGGGAGCAGGGGACAGGCAGTGTGGCCTCGCAGCACCCACTGAAAAATCTGTTTGAGAGACCTCTGTGCTGTACGTAGTTAACCATTTACTGCTCAATAATCCCTGGGAGCGGGGGTCAGGCTGTGTGGCCACGAGAGCCCCCAATTAAAAAGCTGTTTCAGAGACCACTGCGCCTGTATACAGTTAACCATTTACTGCTCAATAATCCCTGGGAGCAGGGGACAGGCAGTGTGGCCTCGGGAGACCCCAATTAAAAAGCTGTTTCAGAGACCACTGCGCCTGTGTACAGTTAACCATTTACTGCTCAATAATCCGTGGGAGCAGGGGACACGCAGTGTGGCCTCGGGAGCCCCCAATTACAAAGCTGTTTCAGAGACCTCTGTGCTGTATATAGTTAACCATTTACTTCTCAATAATCCCTGGGAGCAAGGGACAGGCAGTGTTGCCTCGGGAGCACCCAATTAAAAAGCTGTTTCAGAGACCTCTGTGCTGTATATAGTTAACCATTTACTGCTCAATAATCCCTGGGAGCAGGGAACAGGCGGTGTGGCTCCGGGAGCCCCCAATTAAGAAGCTGTTTCAGTGACCTCTGTGCAGTATATTGTAAACCATTTACTGCTCAATAATCCCTGGGAGCAGGGACAGGCAGTGTGGTCCGGGAGCGTCCAATTAAAAAGCTGTTTCAGAGACCTCTGTACTGTATATAATTCACCATTTACTGCTCAATAATCCCTGGGAGCAGTGGACAGGCAGTGAGGCCTCGGGAGCCCCCAATTAAAATGCTGTGTCAGAGACCTCTGTGCTGTATATAGTTAACCATTTACTGCTCAATAATCCCTGGGAGCAGGGGACAGGCAGTGTGGCCTCGGGAGCCCCAATTAAAAAGCTGTTTCAGAGTCCTCTGTGCTGTATATAGTTAACCATTTACTGCTCAATAATCCCTGGGAGCAGGGGCCAGGCGGTGTGGCTCCGGGTGCCCCCAATTAAAAAGCTGTTTCAGTGACCTCTGTGCAGTATATCGTTAACCATTTACTGCTCAATAATCCCTGGGAGCAGGGGCCAGGCGGTGTGGCTCCGGGTGCCCCCAATTAAAAAGCTGTTTCAGAGACCTCTGTGCAGTATATCGTTAACCATTTACTGCTCAATAATCCCTGGGAGCAGGGGACAGGCAGTGTGGTTCCTGGAGCCCCCAATTAAAAAGCTGTTTCAGAGACCTCTGTGCTGTATATAGTTAACCATTTACTGCTCAATAATCCCTGGGAGCAGGGGACAGGCAGTGTGGTCCGGGAGCCCCCAATTAAAAAGCAGTTTCAGTGACAACTGTGCTGTATATGTTTAACCATTTACTTTGTCTTAATAATCGCTTGGAGCTCGAGACAGGCAGTGGGGCCTTGGGAGCCCCCAATTAAAAAGCTGTTTCAGAGGCCTCTGTGCTATATATAATTAACCATTTACTTCTTGTAGCTCAAAAAGACTCCGTGAGACGAATAGAGTGAAGTCGATGAGGCTTTATTAAGCGTGTCTGTTCCCCCGCAGCTCGATAGTAAACTGGCCTGCGGGGGAAGACTCCGGCTTCTTATACTCCGCCTTCAGGGCGGGGCTTGAGGTCAACGGCCAACCAGGACCCGGGATCTGTCAGCCAATGACATTAGGGCTTCCAGTCCCACATAACCCCCAATACATACTACCACATTCACCCCTTGTCAAAAATGAACCCGGCGGTGTGATGCTTCGTATGGTGGTAAGGGTTTACAGGGCTGGTCCTGGGAGGACAAAACATTCACATGGCAATACAGTATTGGACAATTTCGTCCTGTTGCAACTATTTACAGAGGGTATAGGAAGAAAAGCAAAATGTTCTTGTGAACAGTCCATATTTGTTTTACATCGACGCCACGAGTCGGTCGGGCGGTCTGGTCGTCCGTGTCGATCGCCTCGGCCCCAGCGGTGGTGCTTGTACCAGTGTTGTCGCCTCCAGGAGCCGTACGGTTTCAGCTCGGGCTTGATTCTTGGTCGGTGCTGAGGGGAGGGGAACCGATCCTCCTGGGAAGGGGGCGGTCGCGGGGTGCGGCGGTGGCAGGAAGGGGGACGGTTGGGTTGATGGTGTCGGGGGGGGTGTGCATGTTGCCGGCGGGCGCCAGATCCCGCAGGGAGACCGTGTCCTGTCGGCCGTCGGGGTACTCCACGTAGGCGTACTGGGGGTTCGCGTGGAGGAGGTGAACCCTTTCGACCAACGGGTCCGCCTTATGTGCCCGCACGTGCTTTCGGAGCAGGATGGGTCCTGGGGCCGCCAGCCAGGTCGGCAGCGACGTTCCAGAGGAGGACCTCCTAGGGAAGACAAGGAGACGCTCATGTGGCATTTGATTAGTGCTCGTACATAATAACGACCGGATGGAATGGAGAGCGTCCGGGAGGACCTCCTGCCACCGTGAAACTGGGAGGTCCCTGGACAGTAGGGCCAGTAGGACGGCCTTCCAGACCGTGCCGTTCTCCCTTTCTACTTGCCCGTTCCCCCGGGGGTTGTAGCTGGTCGTCCTGCTTGAGGCTATGCCCTTGCTGAGCAGGAACTGGCGCAGCTCATCACTCATGAAAGAGGACCCCCAGTCGCTGTGGACGTATGCGGGGTAACCGAACAGTGTGAAGATGCTGTTCAGGGCTTTAATGACTGTGGCCGCGGTCATGTCGGAGCAGGGAATGGCAAAAGGGAAGCGGGAGTATTCGTCCACTACATTAAGAAAATATGCGTTGCGGTCGGCGGAGGGGAGGGGCCCTTTGAAATCGAGACTGAGGCGTTCAAAGGGGCGGGAAGCCTTAATCAGGTGCGCTCCATCTGGCCTGAAAAAATGCGGCTTGCATTCCGCGCAGATGTGGCAGTCCCTTGTGACTGTAAGGACCTCCTCTAAAGAGTATGGGAGATTGCGGGACTTGATGAAGTGGTAAAGCCGAGTGACCCCCGGGTGGCAGAGGTCCTCGTGGAGGGTTTGGAGGCGGTTAATTTGTGCGTTGGCACATGTGCCGCGGGATAGGGCATCGGACGGCTCGTTCAGCTTTCCGGGATGATACAAAATCCCATAGTTGAAGGTGGAGAGCTCGATCCTCCACCTTAAGATTTTGTCGTTTTTGATTTTGCCCCGCTGTGCACTATCGAACATGAAGGCTACCGACCGTTGGTCAATGAGGAGAGTGAATCTCCTGCCGGCCAGGTAATGCCTCCAATGTCGCACAGCTTCCACTATGGCCTGGGCCTCCTTTTCCACTGAGGAGTGGCGGATTTCTGAGGCGTGGAGGGTCCGGGAGAAAAAGGCCACGGGTCTGCCCGCTTGGTTAAGGGTGGCCGCTAGAGCTACACCGGAGGCGTCGCTCTCGACCTGGAAGGGGAGGGACTCGTCGATGGCGCGCATCGTGGCCTTTGCGATATCCGCTTTGATGCGGCTGAAGGCCTGGCGAGCCTCTGTCGACAGGGGGAAGGTAGTGGTCAGTATTAGGGGGCGGGCCTTGTCTGCGTACTGGGGGACCCACTGGGCGTAGTACGAAAAGAACCCCAGGCAGCGTTTCAGGGCTTTTGGGCAGTGCGGGAGCGGAAATTCCATGAGTGCGCGCATACGTTCGGGGTCGGGGCCTATTATCCCATTGCGCACTACGTAGCCCAGAATGGCTAGCCGGTCGGTGCTAAAAACGCACTTGTCCTCATTGTACGTGAGGTTCAAGGCTTTGGCGGTCTGGAGGAATTTTTGGAGGTTGGCGTCGTGGTCCTGCTGATCGTGGCCGCAGATGGTTACGTTGTCGAGGTACGGGAACGTGGCCCGCAACCCGTGTTGATCAACCATTCGGTCCATCTCCCGTTGGAAGACCGAGACCCCGTTTGTGACGCCAAAAGGGACCCGTAGGAAATGGTATAATCGCCCGTCTGCCTCGAAGGCTGTGTACTTGCGGTCACTTGGGCGGATGGGGAGCTGATGGTAGGCGGACTTGAGGTCCACGGTGGAGAAGACTTTATATTGGGCAATACGATTGACCATGTCGGATATGCGGGGGAGAGGGTACGCATCTAATTGTGTGTACCTGTTGATGGTCTGGCTATAGTCTATGACCATCCTTTGTTTCTCCCCTCTCTTCACTACTACCACCTGCGCTCTCCAAGGACTATTGCTGGCCTGGATTATGCCCTCCTTTAGTAGCCGCTGGACTTCGGACCGAATGAAGGTCCGGTCCTGGGCGCTGTACCGTCTGCTCCTAGTGGCGACGGGTTTGCAATCCGGGGTGAGGTTCGCAAACAAGGACGGGGGTTGCACCTTGAGGGTAGCGAGGCCGCAGATAGTGAGTGGGGGTATGGGGCCACCGAATTTGAACGTAAGGCTCTGTAGATTGCATTGGAAATCTAATCCCAGCAAGGTGGGGGCACAGAGTTGGGGAAGGACGTTTAGTTTGTAGTTTTTGAACTCCCTCCCCTGCACCGTTAGGGTAACTATGCAGAATCCCTGGATCTGTACGGAGTGGGATCCTGCAGCCAGGCAAATCTTTTGTGTGCTGGGATAGGTGGTCAAGGAACAGCGTCTTACCGTGTCGGGGTGGATAAAGCTTTCCGTGCTCCCGGAGTCGACTAGGCATGGCGTCTCGTGGCCGTTAATTAGGACCATTGTTGTCGTCGTCTGGAGTGTCCGGGGCCGAGCTTGATCGAGCGTAATCGAAGCGAGCCGTGGTTGTAGTAGCGGAGTGGGGTCCGTTGTTGCCGTCCAAGATGGCTTCGGGGATGGACAAAATGGCCGCCCCCATACATCGCACGTGGCTGGGGGGTCACAAGATGGCGGCGGGGGTGGACAAAATGGCCGCCCCATGCGTCGTACAGGTCTGGGGCGGTCCAAGATGGCGGCGCCCCTCCTCCCCTCGTGGTGGCCGGGACCCAAAATGGCGGCGTCTGCGGGTCGCACATCGGCGCCCCTCCTCCCCTCGTGGTGGCCGGGACCCAAAATGGCGGCGTCTGCGGGTCGCACATGGTGTGCTGGGGGGCTGGGGAGCGCTAGGACCGCGAGCGCTAGGACCGCGAGCGCTAGGACCGCGCGGAGCACCCTCACCAGGGACAGCGGTGGTCGGGGCCCAAGTAGGTGGCGCCGGCGGGTCAGGCATGGGGCGCGGGATGGGGGTTAGGGTGGCGTTAGGGACGCACAAAACTCCCTCCTCTCCGTGGAGAGTGTTGGCCGGGACCCAAAGCGGTAGCGCCGGCGGCGGGTCATACATGGGCTGCGGGGAGGGGGGTTGGGGAGCGTAGGCGGCGTGCAGGGCTCCCAGTTCTCCCGGGACCGCGGTGGTCGGGATATATAGTTAACCATTTACTGCTCAATAATCCCCAGGAGCAGGGGTTAATATGATGTGTCAGAGACAACTGGGCCTGTATATAGTTAACCATTTACTGCTCAATAATACCTGGGAGCAGGGGACAGGCAGTGTGGCCTCGGGAGCCCCCAGTTAAAAAGGTGTTTCAGATACTCTGTGCTGTATATTGTTAACCATTTACTGCTCAATAATCCCTGGGAGCAGGGACATGCAGTGTGGCCTCGGGAGCCCATAGTTAAAAAGGTGTTTCAGATACTCTGTGCTGTATATAGTTAACCATTTACTGCTCCGTAATCCCTGGGAGCAGGGGACACGCCGTGTGGCTCCGGGAGCCCGAATTAAAAAGCAGTTTCAGAGACCTCTGCGTCTGTATATAGTTAACCATTTGCTTCTCAATAATCCCTGGGAGCAGGGGACAGGCAGTGTGGTCCGGGAGCCCCCAATTAAAAAGCTGTTTCAGAGACCTCTGTGCTGTATATAGTTAACCATTTGCTCCTCAATCATCCCTGGGAGCAGGGAACATGCAGTGTTGTCCGTGAGCCACAATTAAAAAACTGTTTCAGAGACCTCTGTGCCTGTATATAGTTAACCATTTACTGCTCAATAATCCCTGGGAGCAGGGGACAGGCAGTGTGGCCTCGGGGGCCCCCAATTAAAAAGCTGTTTCAGAGACCTCTGTGCAGTCTATCGTTAACCATTTACTTCTCAATAATCCCTGGGAGCAGGGGACAGGCAGTGTGGCCTCGGGAGACCATAGTTAAAAAGCTGTTTCAGAGACCTCTGTGCTGTATATAGTTAACCATTTACTGCTCAATAATCCCTGGGAGCAGGTGACAGGCCGTGTGGCTCCGAGAGCCCGAATTAAAAAGCTGTTACAGAGACCTCTGCGCCACTATTAGGTTAACCATTTACTGCTCAATAATTCCTGGGAGCAGGGGACAGGCAGTGTGGCCTCGGGAGCCCCCAATTAAAAAGCTGTTTCAGAGACCTCTGTGCTGTATATAGTTAACCATTTACTGCTCAATAATCCCTGGGAGCAGGGGACAGGCAGTGTGGCCTCGGGGGCCCCCAATTAAAAAGCTGCTTCAGAGACCTCTGTGCTGTATATAGTTAACCATTTACTGCTCAATAATCCCTGGGAGCAGGGGACAGGCAGTGTGGCCTTGGGAGCCGCAATTAAAAAGCTGTTTCAGAGACTTCTGTGCTGTATATAGTTAACCATTTACTGCTCAATAATCCCTGGGGGCAGGGGACAGGCAGTGTGGCCTCAGGAGCCCCAATTAAAACACTTTCAGAGACCTCTGTGCTGTATATATTTAACCATTTACTTCTCAATAATTCCTGGGAGCAGGGGACAGCAGTGTGGCCTTGGGAGCCCCCAATTAAAAAGCTGTTTCAGAGACCTCTGTGCTGTATATATTTAACCATTTACTGCTCAATAATCCCTGGGAGCAGGGGACAGGGAGCTGGCTCCCGGTGCCCCCAATTAAAAAGCTGTTTCAGTGACCTCTGTGCCTATATATAGTTAACTATTTACTGCTCAATAATCCCTGGGAGCAGGAGTCAGGCAGTGTGGCTCTGGGAGCCCCCAATTAAAAAACTGTTTCAGGGACCTCTGTGCTGTGTATATTTAACCATTTACTTCTCAATAATCCCTGGGAGCAGGGGACAGGCAGTGTGGTCTCGGGAGAAAACAATTAAAACGCTGTTTCAGAGACCTCTGTGCCTGTATATAGTTAACCATTCACTGCTCAATAATCAGTGGGAGCAGGGGACAGGCAGTGTGGTCCGGGAGCCCCCAATTAAAAAGCTGTTTCAGAGACCTCTGTGCTGTATATAGTTAACCATTTACGTGTCAATAATCCCTGGGAGCAGGGGACAGTTAGTGTGGCTCTGGGAGCCCCCAATTAAAAAGCTGTTTCAGTGACCTCTGTGCAGTATATCGTCAACCATTTACTGCTCAATAATCAATGGGAGCAGGGGACAGGCAGTGTGGTCCTGGATCCCCAAATAAAAAGCTGGTTCAGAGAGCTCTGTCCCTGTATATAGTTAACCATTTACTGCTCAGTAATCCCTGGGAGCAGGGGTTAAAATGCTGTGTCAGAGAACACTGGGCCTGTATATAGTTAACCATTTACTGCGCAATAATCCCTGGGAGCAGGGGACAGGCTGTGTGGCCTTGGGAGCCCCCAATTAAAAAGCTGTTTCAGAGACCTCTGTGCTGTATATAGTTAATCATTTACTGCTCAATAATCCCTTGGAGCAGGGGACAGGCAGTGTGGCCTCGGGAGCCCCCAATTAAAAACCTGTTTCAGAGACCTCTGTGTCTGTATATAGTTAAGCATTTTCTGCTCAACAATCCCTGGGAGCAGGGGACAGGCAGTGTGCCCTTGGGAGCCCCCAATTAAAAAGCTGTTTCAGAGGCCTCTGTGCTGTATATAATTAACCATTTACGTCTCAATAATCCCTGGGAGCAGGGGCCAGGCGGTGTGGCTCTGGGAGCCCCCAATTAAAAAGCTGTTTCAGAGACCTCTGTGCTGTATATAATTAACCATTTACTTCTCAATAATCCCTGGGAGGAGCGGCCGGATTGCAGAAGATCCTCTGGAGCAGCGGCAAGGAAGGGAAGCTCGAAGCAAGATGGCGTCGGAAGGTGGCCGCTTGTTATGGGGCCCGGAGCAACAAGAGTTCCTACGGCGCTGTGTGGAAGAGCTGAAGAAGGAGCTGAAGAAGGAGGTGTTAGCCCCGATATTACAGGTGATTGAAGGGCTAAAGGAGGAGCAGAGGACCCAGGAGCTGGAGCTTCGGGTCGTGAAGGCAAAGACTGCTGAAAATGAAGATGAAATACAGGGCCTGGTGGTGAAGACAGAGACGCACGAGGCACAGCACAAAATGTGTGTGGAGAGGTTGGAAGCACTGGAGAATAATTTGAGGAGGAAGAATGTAAGAGTCCTGGGTCTTCCCGAAGGCGCAGAGGGGGCGGACGTCGGGGCATATGTAAGCACGATGCTTCACTCGCTAATGGGATCGGAGGCCCCGACGGGCCCCTTGGAGGTGGAGGGAGCTTATCGAGTTCTGGCGCGAAGACCAAAGGCTGGAGAAATACCTCGAGCTATAGTGGTGAGGTTTCACCGCTACAACGACAGAGAGACGGTCCTAAGATGGGCCAAGAAAACTCGGGGCTGTAGGTGAGAGAATGCGGTGATCCGCGTATACCAGGATTGGAGTGCGGAGGTGGCGAGAAGGAGGGCAAGTTTCAATCGGGCTAAGGCGGTGCTTCACAAAAAGGTTCAATTTGGAATGCTGCAACCGGCGAGACTGTGGGTCACATACCAAGGGAAGCACCACTACTTTGAGACGGCAGAAGAGGCGTGGACATTCATAGTGGACGAGAAGCTGGAATAGTCTGGCGAGAGAAAGAGCTTCTGGGATAAAGTGGTGGGGTGACTATGTGGGACGAGGAGGGGGAAGGGGGGGGATGATTTTTCAATTTGTTAATTCTTCGACCCTGTAACTTTTCTCTCTTCCCCTCGTTGGGGGTGGGGGTGGGGGGGGAGTGAGGAACTGTGGGCGCCGTGGGAAGGAAAGGGGAAGGAGAAGGGAAATGCGCCAGTAGGGGCGGGGCCGAGTGTGAAACGCGGGCTTTGTTCCCGCGCTATGGTAATTGTGGTGGGAACAGGGACGCAGGAAGGATGGGGCCTCGCACAGTGAGGGGCCGAGGACAAGGGGGGAAGCCGAGGTCAGCCAGAGTTCGCTGACTTCTGGGAGCAACATGGGGGGTGCAACTGCGCTAGAGGGGGATCTAGCGGAGGAGGGGGGGGGGGGTAACTGCGTTGCTGCTGCTAAGGAGAAGGGAGAGCTGTTATGGGATGGGGTGGTCGAGGCGGGAAGGTGCCGTCGGGGGGATATACGGGTACGTGGGAACCGGGTGAGGAGCTGGGTTAAAAAAGGGGATGGCTAGTCGACAAGGGGGGGGGGGGTAAAGAGCTCCCCAACCCGGCTGATCACGTGGAACGTGAGAGGGCTGAACGGGCCGATTAAAAGGGCGCGGGTACTCGCACACCTAAAGAAATTAAAGGCAGATGTGGTTATGTTGCAGGAGACGCATCTGAAACCGATAGACCAGGTCAGACTACGTAAAGGATGGGTGGGACAGGTCTTTCATTCGGGTTTAGATGCGAAGAACAGGGGGGTGGCTATCTTAGTGGGGAAACGGGTACTGTTTGAGGCAAAGACCATAGTGGCGGATAGTGGGGGTAGATATGTGATGGTGAGTGGCAGATTGCAAGGGGAGGCGGCGGTTCTGGTGAATGTGTACGCCCCGAACTGGGATGATGCAAACTTTATGAGGCGTATGTTGGGACGTATCCCGGACCTGGAGGCGGGAAAGTTGGTAATGGGGGGAGATTTCAATACGGTGCTTGATCCAGGGCTGGACCGGTCGAGGTCCAGGACCGGGAGGAGGCCGGCAGCGGCCAGGGTGCTCAAGGACTTCATGTAGCAGATGGGAGGGGTAGACCCCTGGAGATTTAGTCGGCCTAGGAGTAAGGAGTTCTCGTTTTTCTCCCATGTTCACAAGGTATATTCACGGATAGACTTTTTTGTCTTGGGAAGGGCACTGATTCCGAAGGTGACAGGGACGGAGTATACGGCCATAGCCATTTCGGACCACGCTCCACATTGGGTACACCTGGAGGTAGGAGAGGAAAAAGATCAGCACCCACTCTGGAGAATGGATATGGGCTTATTGGCGGATGAGGGGGTATGTCTAAGGGTGAGGGGGTGCATTGAAAGGTACTGAGAGCTTAACGACAACGGAGAAGTTCAGGTGGGAGTGGTCTGGGAGGCGTTGAAGGTGGTGGTCAGAGGGGAACTGATATCCATAAGGGCACATAAAGGGAAGCAAGAGGGTAAAGAAAGGGAGCGATTGTTGAGAGAACTTCTGAGGGTGGACAGGCAATATGCAGAGGCACCGGAGGAGGGACTGTACAGGGAAAGACAAAGGTTACATGTGGAATTTGACCTGCTGACCACGGGTAAGGCAGAGGCACAGTGGAGGAGGGCACAGGGTGTACAGTATGAGTATGGAGAGAAGGCGAGTCGGCTACTGCCCCGCCAATTGAGGAAGAGGGGAGCGGTGAGGGAGATAGGTGGGGTGAGAGATGAGGAGGGAGAGATGGAACGGGGAGCGGAGAGAGTGAACGGGGTGTTCAAGGCATTCTATGAGAGGTTATATAAGGCTCAGCCCCCAGAAGGGAAGGAGGGAATGATGTGTTTCCTGGATCAGCTGGAATTCCCGAAGGTGGAGGAGCAGGAGAGGGCGGGACTGGGAGCACAGATTGAGATGGAGGAGGTGGTAAAGGGGATTGGGAGCATGCAGGCGGGGAAGGCCCCGGGACCGGATGGGTTCCCGGTGGAATTTTATAGGAAATATATGGACCTACTGGCCCCGCTTTTGACGAGAACCTTTAATGAAGCCAGGGAAAGGGGGAAGTTGCCCCCGACTATGTCGGAGGCGACGATATCGCTCCTTTTGAAGAAGGAAAAAGACCCGCTGCAGAGTGGGTCCTACAGGCCCATTTCCCTTTTGAACGTAGATGCTAAGCTCCTGGCCAAGGTGATGGCGACGAGGATAGAGGATTGTGTCCCGGGGGTGGTCCACGAGGATCAAACTGGGTTCGTTAAGGGGAGACAGCTGAACATGAACATACGGAGGCTGCTAGGGGTGATGATGATGCCCCCACCAGAGGGGGAGGCGGAGATAGTGGTGGCGATGGACGCCGAGAAAGCATTCGACAGAGTGAAGCGGGACTGTCTGTGGGAAGTGTTGAGGAGATTTGGCTTTGGAGAAGGGTTTATTGGATGGGTACAGCTGCTCTCTAGGGCCCCGGTGGCAAGTTTGGTCACGAACAGGCAGAGATCTGACTACTTCCGTCTTTATAGAGGGACGAGGCAGGGGTGTCCCCTGTCTCCGTTACTGTTTGCATTGGCGATTGAGCCCCTGGCCATAGCACTGAGGGGCTCCAGGAAGTGGAGGGAGGTGCTCAGGGGAGGAGAAGAACACCGGGTATCTTTGTATGCAGATGATTTATTGCTGTATGTTGCGGACCCGGTGGAGGGGATGCCTGAGATGATGCAGACGCTCGGGGAGTTTGGGGAATTCTCAGGGTACAAACTGAATACGGGGAAGAGTGAATTGTTTGTGGTGCATCCGGGGGAGCAGAGCGGGGGAATAGATGATTTACCGCTGAGGAAGGTAACAAGAGATTTCCGGTACTTAGGGATTCAGATAGCCAGGAGTTGGGGAACCTTACATAGGCTTAATCTAACACGATTGGTGGAACAGATGGAGGAGGATTTTAAGAGATGGGACATGGTGCCCCTGTCACTGGTGGGTAGGGTGCAGGTGGTTAAAATGGTATCCTCCCGAGATTTCTTTTTGTGTTTCAGTGCCTCCCGGTGATGGTCACGAAGGCCTTTTTCAAGAAAATCGAGAAAAGTGTCATGAGTTTTGTGTGGGCTGGGAAGACCCTGAGAGTGAGGAGGGGTTTTTTGGAGCGTAGCAGGGATAGGGAGGGGGGGGTGGGACTGGCACTACCGAGCCTAAGTGAATACTACTGGGCCGCCAATATCTCAATGGTGTGTAAGTGCATGGGAGAAGGGGAGGGAGCGGCGTGGAAGAGATTGGAGATGGTGTCCTGCAAAGGAACCAGCCTACAAGCACTGGCGACGGCGCCATTGCCGTTCTCCCCGAAGAAATACACCACAAGTCCAGTGGTGGTGGCAACACTGAAAATTTGGGGGCAGTGGAGACGGCATAGGGGAAGGACGGGAGCCTCGGTGCGGTCCCCGATAAGAAATAATCATAGGTTTGTCCCGGGGAGAATAGACGGGGGATTTGGAGCATGGCAGAGAGCTGGGATTGTACAACTGAGGGATCTGTTCCTGGACGGGACGTTTGCGAGTCTGGGAGCACTGACGTAAAAATATGGGTTGCCCCAAGGGAATGAATTTCGATACATGCAACTGAGGGCTTTTGCGAGGCAACAGGGGAGGGAATTTCTGCAGCTCCCGACGCAGGAGATTCAGGATAGAGTGATCTCAGAGACATGGGTGGGGGATGGTAGGGTGTCAGATATATACAGGGAAATGAGAGATGAGGGGGAGATAATGGTGGATGAGCTGAAGGGGAAATGGGAAGAAGAGCTGGGGGAAGAGATTGAAGAGGGGCTGTGGGCAGATGCCCTACGTAGGGTAAACTCATCGTCCTCGTGCGCCAGGCTAAGCCTGATACAATTCAAGGTTTTGCACAGGGCGCATATGACCGGAGCAAGGCTCAGTAAATTTTTCGGGGTAGAGGATAGGTGTGCGAGATGCTCGAGAAGCCCAGCGAACCACACCCACATGTTCTGGTCATGTCCGGCACTGCAGGGGTTCTGGGTGGGGGTGGCGAATGTGCTTTCGAAGGTGGTGGGGGTCCGGGTCGAGCCAAGCTGGGAGTTGGCTATATTTGGTGTTGCAGAAGAGCCGGGAGTGCAGGAGGCGAGAGAGGCTGATGTTTTGGCCTTTACGTCCCTCGTAGCCCGGCGCAGGATACTGTTAATGTGGAAGGAAGCCAAGCCCCCGGGGGTGGAGACCTGGATAAATGACATGGCAGGGTTTATAAAGCCAGAGCGGATAAAGTTCGCACTAAGGGGTTCGGCCCAAGGGTTCACCAGGCGGTGGCAATCGTTCATTGACTACCTCGCAGAACGATAAAGGAAATGGGAAGGTAGCAGCAGCAATCCAGGGGGGAGGGGGGGGGGGAAGGCTCGAGCGGGTCCTCCGGGGTGTTTATGTATAGATATTTGTACTTGGTTATGTATATTGGATTGTTTGATTTTTTTATTTGGGAGAGTTATTATTTTTATTATGGCAGTTGCCATTTAGTATATATCATATCTACTGATTTGTTAAAAAACGGTCGCTGTTATTTACATTGTTTTGTTGCTGTAAAAAGGGAAAAACGTTTGTACTGTTTTGGCCGGAAAATTTGAATAAGATATATATATTTTTTTTAAATCCCTGGGAGCAGGGGACAGGCAGCGTGGCCTCAGGCGCCCCCAATTAAAAAGCAGTTTCAGTGACCTCTGTGCTGTATATAGTTAACCATTTACTTCTCAATAATCCCTGGGAGCAGGGGACAGGCAGTGTGGCCTCGGGAGCCCCCAATTAAAAAGCTGTTTCAGAGACCTCTGTGCTGTATATAGTTAACCATTTACTGCTCAATAATCCCTGTGAGCAGGGGACAGGCAGTGTGGCCTCGGGAGCCCCCAATTTAAAAGTTGTTTCAGAGGCCTCTGTGCTGTATATAGTTAACCATTTACTGCTCAATAATCCCTGGGAGCAGGGGTCGGGCAGGGTGGTCCGGGACACCCCAATTAAAAAGCTGTTTCAGTGACCTCTGTGCTGTATATAGTTAACCATTTACTGCTCAATAATCCCTGGGAGAAGGGACAGGCAGTGTGGTCCAGGAGCCCCCAATTAAAAAGCTGTTTCAGAGACCTCTGTGCCTGTAGAGAGTTAACCATTTACTGCTCAATAATCCCTGGGAGCAGGCGACAGGCAGAGGCTCCGGGAGCCACCAATTAAAAAGCTGTTTCAGAGACCTCTGTGCTGTATATAGTGAACCATTTACTGCTAAATAATCCCTGGGAGCAGGGGACAGGCAGTGTGGCCTCGGGAGCCCCCAATTAAAATGCTGTGTCAGAGACCTCTGTGCTGTATACAGTTAACCATTTACTGCTCAATAATCCCAGGGAGCAGGGGACAGGCAGTGTGGTCCGGGAGCCCCCAATTAAAAAGCTGTTTCAGAGGCCTCTGTGCTGTATATAGTTAACCATTTACTGCTCAATAATCCCTGGGAGCAGGGGACAGGCAGTGTGGCCTCGGGAGCCCCAATTAAAAAGCTGTTTCAGAGACCTCTGTGCTGTATATAGTTAACCATTTACTGCCCAATAATCCCTGGGAGCAGGGGACAGGCAGTGTGGCTCCGGGAGCCCCCAATTAAAAAGCTGTGTCAGAGACCTCTGCGCTGAAAGAAGACAGAGGGTGGTGGTTGATGGGAAATGTTCAGAATGGAGTTCAGTTACAAGTGGCGTACCACAAGGATGTGTTCTGGGGCCGTTGCTGTTTGTCATTTTTATCAATGACCTAGAGGAAGGCGCAGAAGGGTGGGTGAGTAAATTTGCAGACGATACTAAAGTCGGTGGTGTTGTCGATAGTGTGGAAGGATGTAGCAGGTTACAGAGGGACATAGATAAGCTGCAGAGCTGGGCTGAGAGGTGGCAAATGGAGTTTAATGTAGAGAAGTGTGAGGTGATTCACTTTGGAAGGAATAACAGGAATGCGGAATATTTGGCTAATGGTAAAATTCTTGGAAATGTGGATGAGCAGAGGGATCTCGGTGTCCATGTACATAGATCCCTGAAAGTTGCCACCCAGGTTGATAGGGTTGTGAAGAAGGCCTATGGTGTGTTGGCCTTTATTGGTAGAGGGATTGAGTTCCGGAGTCATGAGGTCATGTTGCAGCTGCACAAAACTCTGGTACGGCCGCATTTGGAGTATTGCGTACAGTTCTAGTCACCGCATTATAGGAAGGACGTGGAGGCTTTGGAGCGGGTGCAGAGGAGATTTACCAGGATGTTGTCTGGTATGGAGGGAAAATCTTATGAGGAAAGGCTGATGGACTTGAGGTTGTTTTCGTTGGAGAGAAGAAGGTTAAGAGGAGACTTAATAGAGGCATACAAAATGATCAGGGGATTGGATAGGGTGGACAGTGGGAGCCTTCTCCCGCGGATGGAAATGGCTGGCACGAGGGGACATAGCCTTAAACTGAGGGGTAATTGATATAGGACAGAGGTCAGAGGTATGTTCTTAACGCAAAGAGTGGTGAGGCCGTGGAATGCCCTACCTGCTACAGTAGTGAACTCGCCAACATTGAGGGCAGTTAAAAGTTTATTGGATAAGCATATGGATGATAATGGCATAGTGTAGGTTAGATGGCTTTTGTTTTTTGATTTCCCATGTCGGTGCACCATCGTGGGCCGAAGGGCCTGTACTGCGCTGTATCGTTCTATGTTCTATGTTCTAAATGCGTGTTTAGCCCCGACCGTCTAGCCATCCTCGGCTACGTAGTGCGAAATGGAGTGAGAGGCCCAGACCCCGAACGTATGCGCCCCCTCATGGAGTTCCCCCTCCCTCACTGCTCCAAGCCCCTGAAACGCTGCCTGGGCTTTTTCTCTTGTTACTCCCAGTGGGTCCCCAACTACGCGGACAAGGCCCGTCCGCTAATCCAGTCCACGGTCTTTCCCCTGTCGACAGAGGCCCGCCAGGCCTTCAGCCGCATCAAAGCGGATATCGCAAAGGCCACGACGCACGCGATCGACGAGTCCCTCCCCTTCCAGGTCGAGAGCGACGCGTCCGACGTAGCTCTGGAGTCAACACTCAACAAGCGGGCAGACCCGTGGCCTTCTTCTCACGCACCCTCCACGCTTCCGAAATCCGCCACTCCTCAGTGGAAAAGGAGGCCCAGGCCATAGTGGAAGCTGTGCGGCATTGGAGACATTACCTGGCCGGGAGGAGATTCACTCTCCTCACTGACCAACAGTCGGTGGCCTTCATGTTCGATAATGCACAGCGGGGCAAGATCAAGAACGACAAGATCTTGCCGTGGAGGGTCGAACTCTCCACCTATAACTCGAGATCTTGTATCGTCCCGGAAAGCTGAACGAGCCGTCTGGACCCCTATCCCACGGCACATGTGCCAACGCACAAGTGAACCGTCTCCGAACCCTCCACGAGGACCTCTGCCACCCGGGGGTCACTCGGTTCTATCACTTCGTAAAGACCCACTACCTGCCCTACTCCATCGAGGAGGTCAGGACAGCCACCAGGAACTGCCAAATCTGCGCAGAGCGCAAAACACACTTCTCCAGGCCAGAGAAAGCACATGTGATAAAGGCTTCCCGTCCCTTTGAGCGCCTCAGTCTGGACTTCAAAGGCCCCCTCCCCTCTGACCACCGCAACACGTACTTCCTGAACGTGATTGACAAGTACTCCCTGTTACCATTAGCTATTCCCTGTCCCGACATGACCGTGGCCACGGTCATTAGAGCCCTCGGCACCATCTTTACACTATTCGGTTTCCCCGCCTACAAACATAGCGATAGGGGCCCTCCTTCGTGAGCAATGAACTGCGTCAATTCCTGCTCAGCAAGGGCATCACCTCGAGCAGGACGACCAGTTACCCCCCCTCTGGGGGAACGGTCAGGTAGAGAGGGGGAACGGAACGGTCCAGAAGACCGTCCTGCTGGCCCTATGGTCCAGAGGTCTCACAGTTTCCCGCTGCAGGAAGTCCTCCCGGACGCCCTCCACTCCATCCGGTCGCTGCTCTGTACAACAACGAATCAAACAGCTCCCAAACGCCTCCTTGTCTTCCCGAGGAAGTCCTCTTCCGGAACGTCACTTCCGACCTGGCTGGCAGCCCCGGGACCCATCCTGCCCCGAAAACATGTGCGGGCGCACAAATCGGACCCGTTGGTCGAGAGGCTTCATCTCCTCAACGCGAACCCTCAATACGCCTGCGTGGCATACCCCGACGGCCGACAGGTCACGGTCTCCCTGCGGGACCCGGCACCCGCCGGAGCTCCACACACACCCTCCCACCGGCGCACCCCACAGCCGACCCCTCCGGAGCTGCACACAACCCCCTCAACACCAGTCACCCCCTCTGGAGCTCCACCCCCCCTAACACCAATCACCCATCCCTCGCACCGGCGCACCCCACAGCCGCCCCCTTCCCGGGTGGATCGGTCCTTCCCCCGGTCCGAATAGGGATATTGGAGCGGGGAGAGGCATTGCGACGTTCCCAGAGACGACAGGGCCCGAACCAGCACCTGCATCACCACCGGGGCTAAGCCGATCGGCGAGGACGACCAGGGCACCAATTCGACTCATCAAATCAGTAAAGCAAGAAATCGGAGCATAACCGCCGTGTTAGCGGCATCCTAGGGACAGACTCTGTAAACACCGACCACCATACGGCCCACGACCCCAACGTGTTCTTTTCCAACAAGGGTTGAATGTGGTGGTATGTATTAGGGGTATTAAGTTACCGTGTGAGGCCGAGAGGCTATTGGTGGATAGACGCTGGGACCCGATTGGATCAGCCGCCTACTGGCTCCACCCAGTAAGGCGGAGTATAAGAGCCCGGGTTCTCCCAGAAGCCACATTCTGTAACTGTGCTGCTGGGGAACAAGTCTGCGTAATAAAGCCATCGATCGGCTCCTTCTCAGCTCGTCTCGTGAGTGATTGATTGTGCTACACCCTGTGACAGTATACAGTTAACCATTTACTTCTCAATAATCCCTGGGAGCAGGGGACAGGCAGTGTGGCTCTGGGAGCACCCAATTAAAAAGTTGTCTGAGAGACCTCTGTGCTGTATATAGTTAACCATTTACTGTTTCTCAATATTCCCCTTCGTGTGATACAAGGAGCCCCTGCAGTGTTGCCTCAAACCCCCGCAGTGTAATGGTCACCATTACTGAGACGGGTTTTTAAATTCAGGTAACAGAAACGGACAATGGAACTGTGACGTTAACAGCCCCTTACAGGCCCATCCACAGCCTGGTGTCAGGCTCCAGGCCGTGCTGAAGGAGGCGACACCGTTCTGTAACCAGCTCCTTGTTATATCAGATTTGACAGGACCATCCACAGCCTGGTGTCAGGCTCCAGGCCGTGCTGAAGGAGGCGACACCGTCCTGTAACCATCTCCTTGTTGTATCAGATTTGACAGGACCATCCACAGCCTGGTGTTAGGCTCCAGGCCGTGCTGAAGGAGGCGACACCGTTCTGTAACCAGCAACTTGTTGTATCAGATTTGACAGGACCATCCACAGCCTGGTGTCAGGCTCCAGGCATGCTGAAGGAGGCGACACCGTTCTGTAACCAGCACCTTGATATATCAGATTTGACAGGGCCATCCACAGCCTGGTGTCAGGCTCCAGGCATGCTGAAGGAGGCGACACCGTTCTGTAACCAGCAACTTGTTATATCAGATTTGACAGGACCATCCACAGCCTGGTGTCAGGATCCAGGCCGTGCTGAAGGAGGCGACACCGTTCTGTAACCAGCACCTTGATATGTCAGATTTGACAGGACCATCCACAGCCTGGTGTCAGGCTCCAGGCATGCTGAAGGAGGCGACACCGTTCTGTAACCAGCACCTTGATATATCAGATTTGACAGGGCCATCCACAGCCTGGTGTCAGGCTCCAGGCCGTGCTGAAGGAGGCGACACCGTTCTGTAACCAGCACCTTGTTAAATCAGATTTGACAGGACCATCCACAGCCTGGTGTCAGGCTCCAGGCCGTGCTGAAGGAGGTGACACCGTTCTGTAAGCAGCTCCTTGTTATATTAGATTTGACAGGGCCATCCACAGCCTGGTGTCAGGCTCCAGGCCGTGCTGAAGGAGGCGACACCGTTCTGTAACCAGCACCTTGTTATATCAGATTTGACAGGACCATCCACAGCCTGGTGTCAGGCTCCAGGCCGTGCTGAAGGAGGCGACACCGTTCTGTAACCAGCTCCTTGTTGTATCAGATTTGACAGGACCATCCACAGCCTGGTGTCAGGCTCCAGGCCGTGCTGAAGGAGGCGACACCGTTCTGTAACCAGCTCCTTGTTATATTAGATTTGACAGGACCATCCACAGCCTGGTGTCAGGCTCCAGGCCGTGCTGAAGGAGGCGACACCGTTCTGTAACCAGCTCCTTGTTATATCAGATTTGACAGGACCATCCACTGCCTGGTGTCAGGCTCCAGGCCGTGCTGAAGGAGGCGACACCGTTCTCTAACCAGCTCCTTGTTATATCAGATTTGATAGTACCATCCACAGCCTGGTGTCAGGCTCCAGGCCGTGCTGAAGGAGGCGACAACGTTCTGTAACCAGCTCCTTGTTATATCAGATTTGACAGGACCATCCACAGCCTGGTGTCAGGCTCCAGGCCGCGCTGAAGGAGGCGACACCGTTCTGTAACCAGCTCCTTGTTATATCAGATTTGACAGGAACATCCACAGCCTGGTGTCAGGCTCCAGGCCGTGCTGAAGGAGGCGACACCGTTCTGTAACCAGCACCTTGTTATATCAGATTTGACAGGACCATCCACAGCCTGGTGTCAGGCTCCAGGCCGTGCTGAAGGAGGCGACACCGTTCTGTAACCAGCTCCGTGATATATCAGATTTGACTGGACCATCCACAGCCTGGTGTCAGGCTCCAGGCCGTGCTGAAGGAGGCGACACCGTCCTGTAACCAGCTCCTTGTTGTATCAGATTTGACAGGACCATCCACAGCCTGGTGTCAGGCTCCAGGCCTGCTGAAGGAGGCGACACCGTTCTGTAACCAGCACCTTGATATATCAGATTTGACAGGGCCATCCACAGCCTGGTGTCAGGCTCCAGGCCGTGCTGAAGGAGGCGACACCGTTCTGTAACCAGCACCTTGTTAAATCAGATTTGACAGGACCATCCACAGCCTGGTGTCAGGCTCCAGGCCGTGCTGAAGGAGGTGACACCGTTCTGTAAGAAGCTCCTTGTTATATTAGATTTGACAGGGCCATCCACAGCCTGGTGTCAGGCTCCAGGCCTTGCTGAAGGAGGCGACACCGTTCTGTAACCAGCACCTTGTTATATCAGATTTGACAGGACCATCCACAGCCTGGTGTCAGGCTCCAGGCCGTGCTGAAGGAGGCGACACCGTTCTGTAACCAGCTCCTTGTTGTATCAGATTTGACAGGACCATCCACAGCCTGGTGTCAGGCTCCAGGCCGTGCTGAAGGAGGCGACACCGTTCTGTAACCAGCTCCTTGTTATATTAGATTTGACAGGACCATCCACAGCCTGGTGTCAGGCTCCAGGCCGTGCTGAAGGAGGCGACACCGTTCTGTAACCAGCTCCTTGTTATATCAGATTTGACAGGACCATCCACAGCCTGGTGTCAGGCTCCAGGCCGTGCTGAAGGAGGCGACACCGTTCTCTAACCAGCTCCTTGTTATATCAGATTTGATAGTACCATCCATAGCCTGGTGTCAGGCTCCAGGCCGTGTTGAAGGAGGCGACAACGTTCTGTAACCAGCTCCTTGTTATATCAGATTTGACAGGACCATCCACAGCCTGGTGTCAGGCTCCAGGCCGTGCTGAAGGAGGCGACACCGTTCTGTAACCAGCACCTTGTTATATCAGATTTGACAGCCCCATCCACAGCCTGGTGTCAGGCTACATGCCGTGCTGAAGGAGGCGACACCGTTCTGTAACCAGCGATTGTTGTATCAGATTTGACAAGACCATCCACAGCCTGGTGTCAGGCTCCAGGCCGTGCTGAAGGAGGCGACACTGTTCTGTAACCTGCTCCTTGTTATATCAGATTTGACAGGACCACCCACAGCCTGGTGTCAGGCTCCAGGCCGTGCTGAAGGAGGCGACACCGTTCGGTAACCAGCTCCTTGTTATATCAGATTTGACAGGACAATCCACAGCCTGGTGTCAGGCTCCAGGCCGTGCTGAAGGAGGCGACACCGTTCTGTAACCAGCTCCATGTTATATCAGATTTGATAGGACCATCCACAGCCTGGTTTCAGGCTCCAGGCCGTGCTGAAGGAGGCGACAGCGTTCTGTAACCAGCACCTTGTTGTATCAGATTTGACAGGACCATCCACAGCCTGGTGTCAGGCTCAAGGCCGTGCTGAAGGAGGCGACACCGTTCTGTAACCAGCTCCTTGTTAAATCAGATTTGACAGGACCATCCACAGCCAGGTGTCAGGCTCCAGGCCGAGCTGAAGGAGGCGACACCGTTCTGTAACCAGCTCCTTGTTATATCAGAAACCCGTCCTCAGCATCTTCACTCACCTCCCAATAACACAACCTTCAATAACACAACCTGCAGAATCCCATCCTCAGCATCTCCACTCACCTCCCAATAACACAACCTGCAGAAACCCATCCTCAGCATCTTCACTCACCTCCCAATAACACAACCTGCAGAAACCCATCCTCAGCATCTCCACTCACCTCCCAATAGCACAACCTGCAGAAACCCATCCTCAGCATCTTCACTCACCTTCCAATAACACAACATGCAGAAACCCATCCTCAGCATCTTCACTCACCTCCCAATAACACAATCTGCAGAAACCCATCCTCAGCATCTCCACT
Source organism: Scyliorhinus torazame (assembly GCF_047496885.1). Taxonomy (NCBI): domain Eukaryota; kingdom Metazoa; phylum Chordata; class Chondrichthyes; order Carcharhiniformes; family Scyliorhinidae; genus Scyliorhinus; species Scyliorhinus torazame. The sequence goes on along the minus strand of NC_092711.1, from coordinate 30,950,689 downwards.
CACCTCCCAATAACACAATTTGGAGAAACCCATCCTCAGCATCTCCGCTCCCCCCCCAATAACACAACCTGCAGAAACCCATCCTCAGCATCTTCACTCACCTCCCAATAACACAACCTGCAGAAACCCATCCTCAGTATCTTCACTAACCTCCCAATAACACAACCTGCAGAAACCCATCCTCAGCATCTCCACTCACCTCCCAATAACACAACCTGCAGAAACCCATCCTCAGCATCTCCACTCACCTCCCAATAACACAACCTGCAGAAACCCATCCTCAGCATCTCCACTCACCTCCCAATAACAAAACCTGCAGAAACTCATCCTCAGCATCTCCACTCACCTCCCAATAACACAACCTGCAGAAACCCATCCTCAGCATCTCCACTCACCTCCCAATAACACAACCTGCAGAAACCCATCCTCAGCATCTCCACTCACCTCCCAATAACACATCCTGCAGAAACCCATCCTCAGCATCTTCACTAACCTCCCAATAACACAACCTGCAGAAACCCATCCTCAGCATCTTCACTCACCCCCCAATAACGCAACCTGCAGAAACCCATCCTCAGCATCTCCACTCACCTTCCAATAACACAAACTGCAGAAACCCATCCTCAGCATCTCCACTCACCTCCCAATAACACAACCTGCAGAAACCCATCCTCAGCATTTTCACTCACCTCCCAATAACACAACCTGCAGAAACCCATCCTCAGCATCTCCACTCACCTCCCAATAACACAACCTGCAGAAACCCATCCTCAGCATCTTCACTCACCTCCCAATATCACAACCTGCAGAAACCCATCCTCAGCATCTTCACTCACCTCCCAATAACACAACCTGCAGAAACCCATACTCAGCAACTCCACTCACCTCACAATAACACAACCTGTAGAAACCCATCCTCAGCATCTCCACTCACCTCCCAATAACACAACCTGCAGAAACCCATCCTCAGCATTTTCACTCACCTTCCAATAACACAACCTGTAGAAACCCACCCTCAGCATCTTCACTAACCTTCCAATAACACAAACTGTAGAAACCCATCCTCAGCATCTCCACTAACCTTCCAATAACACAACCAGAGGGTGGCGGTTGATGGGAAATGTTCAGAATGGAGTTCAGTCACAAGTGGAGTACCACAAGGATTTGTTCTGGGGCCGTTGCTGTTTGTCATTTTTATGAATGACCTAGAGGAAGGCGCAGAAGGGTGGGTGAGTAAATTTGCAGACGATACTAAAGTCGGTTGTGTTTTCGATAGTGTGGAAGGATGTAGCAGGTTACAGAGGGATATAGATAAGCTGCAGAGCTGGGCTGAGAGGTGGCAAATGGAGTTTACTGTAGAGAAGTGTGAGGTGATTCACTTCGGAAGGGATAACAGGAATGTGGAATATTTGGCTAATGGTAAAATTCTTGAAAGTGTGGATGAGCAGAGGGATCTTGGTGTCCATGTACATAGATCCCTGAAAGTTGCCACCCAGGTTGATAGGGTTGTGAAGAAGGCCTATGGAGTGTTGGTCTTTATTGGTAGAGGGATTGAGCTCCAGAGTCAGGAGGTCATGTTGCAGCTGTACAGAACTCTTGCTCGGCCGCATATGGAGTATTGCGTACAGTTCTGGTCACCACATTATAGGAAGGACGTGGAGGCTTTGGAGCGGGTGCAGAGGAAATTTACCAGGATGTTGCCTGGTATGGAGGGAAAATCTTATGAGGAAAGGCTGATGGACTTGAGGTTGTTTTCGTTGGAGTGAAGAAGGTTGAGAGGAGACTTAATAGAGGCATACAAAATGATCAGGGGGTTGGATAGGGTGGACAGTGAGAGCCTTCTCCCGCGGATGGAAATGGCTGGCACGAGGGGACATAACTTTAAACTGAGGGGTAATAGATATAGGACAGAGGTCAGAGGTAGGTTCTTTACGCAAAGAGTAGTGAGGCCGTGGAATGCCCTACCTGCTACAGTAGTGAACTTTCCAACATTGAGGGCATTTAAAAGTTTATTGGATAAACATATGGATGATAATGGCATAGTGTAGGTTAGATGGCTTTTGTTTCGGTGCAACATCGTGGGCCGAAGGGCCTGTACTGCGCTGTATTGTTCTATGTTCTATGTTCTATAAACCCATCCTCAGCATCTCCACTCACCTTCCAATAACACAACCTGCAGAAACCCATCCTCAGCATCTCCACTAATCTTCCAATAACACAACCTGCAGAAACCCATCCTCAGCATCTCCACTCACCTTCCAATAACACAACCTGCAGAAACCCATCCTCAGCATCTCCACTCACCTCCCAATAACACAACATGCAGAAACCCAGCCTCAGCATCTCCATCTCCTTCCAATAACAACCTGCAGTAACCCATCCTCAGCATCTCCACACACCTCCCAATAACACAAACTGCAGTAACCCATCCTCAGCATCTTCACTCACCTCCCAATAACACAACCTGCAGAAACCTATCCTCAGCATCTCCACTCACCTCCCAATAACACAACCTGCAGAAACCCATCCTCAGCATCTCCACTCACCTCCCAATAACACAACCTGCAGAAACCAATCGTCAGCATCTTCACTCACCTCCCAATAACACAACCTGCAGAAACCCATCCTCAGCATCTCCACTCACCTCCCAATAACACAACCTGCAGAAACCCATCCTCAGCATCTTCACTCACCTCCCAATAACACAACCTGCAGAAACACATCCTCAGCGTCTTCACTCACCTCCCAATAACACAACCTGCAGAAACCCATCCTCAGCATCTTCACTCACCTCCCAATAACACAACCTGCAGAAACCCATCCTCAGCATCTCCACTCACCTCCTAATAACACAACCTGCAGAAACCCATCCTCAGCATCTTCACTCACCTCCCAATAACACAACCTGCAAAAACCCATCCTCAGCATCTCCACTCACCTCCCAGTAACACAACCTGCAGAAACCCATCCTCAGCATCTCCACTCATCTCCCAATAACACAACCTGCAGAAACCCATCCTCATCATCTCCACTCACCTCCCAATAACACAACATGCAGAAACCCAGCCTCAGCATCTCCATCTCCTCCCAATAACACAACCAGCAGAACCCACCCTTAGTATCTTCACTCACCTCCCAATAACACAACCTGCAGAAACCCAGCCTCAGCATCTCCACTCACCTTCCAATAACACAACCTGTAGAGATCCATCCTCAGTATCTCCACTAACCTCCCAATAACACAACCTGCAGAAACCCATCCTCAGCATCTTCACTCACCTTCCAATAACACAACGTGCAGGAAACCATCCTCAGCATCTTCACTCACCTCCCAATAAAACAACCTGCAGAAAACCATCCTCAGCATCTCCACTCACCTCCCAATAACACAACCTGCTGAAACTCATCCTCAGCATCTTCACTCACCTCCCAATAACACAACCTGCAGGAAACCATCCTCAGCATCTTCACTCACATTCCAATCATACAACCTGAAGAAACCCATCCTCAGCATCTCCACTCACCTCCCAATAACACAACCTGCAGAAACCCATCCTCAGCATCTTCACTCACCTCCCGATAACACAACGTGCAGGAAACCATCCTCAGCATCTTCACTCACATTCCAATCATACAACCTGCAGAAACCCATCCTCAGCATCGTCACTCACCTTCCAATAACACAACCTGCAGAAACCCATCCTCAGCATCTCCACTCACCTCCCAATAACACAACGTGCAGGAAACCATCCTCAGCATCTTCACTCACATTCCAATCATACAACCTGCAGAAACCCATCCTCAGCATCGTCACTCACCTTCCAATAACACAACCTGCAGAAACCCATCCTCAGCATCTCCACTCACCTCCCAATAACACAACGTGCAGGAAACCTTCCTCAGCATCTTCACTCACATTCCAATCATACAACCTGCAGAAACCCATCCTCAGCATCTTCACTCACCTTCCAATAACACAACCTGCAGAAACCCATCCTCAGCATCTACACTCACCTTCCAATAACACAACGTGCAGGAAACCATCCTCAGCATCTTCACTCACATTCCAATCATACAACCTGCAGAAACCCATTCTCAGCATCTTCCCTAACCTCCCAATAACACAACCTGCAGATACCCATTCTCAGCATTTCCACTCATCTCCCAATAACACAACCTGCAGAAACCCATCCTCAGCATCTCCACTCATCTCCCAATAACACAACCTGCAGAAACCCATCCTCAGCATCTTCACTCGCCTCCCAATAACACAACCTGCAGAAACACATCCTCAGCATCTTCACTAACCTCCCAATAACACAACCTGTAGAAATCCATCCGCAGCATCTCCACTCACCTCCAAATAACACAACCTGCAGAAACCCATCCTCAGCATCTTCCCTAGCCTCGCAATAACACAACCTGCAGAAAATCATTCTCAGCATCTTCCCTAACCTCCCAATAACACAACCTGCAGAAATCCATCCTCAGCATCTCCACTCACCTCCCAATAACACAACCTGCAGAAAATCATTCTCAGCATCTTCCCTAACCTCCCAATAACAACCTGCAGAAAATCATCCTCAGCATCTCCACTCACCTCCCAATAACACAACCTGCAGAAACCCATCCTCAGCGTCTTCCCTAACCTTCCAATAACAAACCCTGCAGAAACCCATCCTCAGCATCTTCACAAATCTTCCAATAACACAACCAGCAGAACCCACCCTCAGTATCTTCACTCACCTCCCAATAACACAACCTGCAGAAACCCATCCTCAGCATCTTCACTCACCTTCCAATAACACAACCTGTAGAGATCCATCCTCAGCATCTCCACTAACCTTCCAATAACACAACCTGCAGAAACCCATCCTCAGCATCTTCACTCACCTTCCAATAACAGAACGTGCAGGAAACCATCCTCAGCATCTTCACTCACATTCCAATCACACAACCTGCAGAAACCCATCCTCAGCATCTCCACTCACCTCCCAATAACACAACCTGCAGAAAACCATCCTCAGCATCTTCACTCACATTCCAATCACACAACCTGCAGAAACCCATCCTTAGCATCTCCACTCACCTCCCAATAACACAACCTGCAGGAACCCATCCTCAGCATCTACACTCACCTTCCAATAACACAACCTGCAGAAACCCATTCTCAGCATCTTCCCTAACCTCCCAATAACACAACCTGCAGATACCCATTCTCAGCATTTCCACTCATCTCCCAATAACACAACCTGCAGAAACCCATTCTCAGCATTTCCACTCATCTCCCAATAACACAACCTGCAGAAACCCATCCTCAGCATCTCCACTCATCTCCCAATAACACAACCTGCAGAAACCCATCCTCAGCATCTTCACTCGCCTCCCAATAACACAACCTGCAGAAACACATCCTCAGCATCTTCACTCACCTCCCAATAACACAACCTGTAGAAATCCATCCGCAGCATCTCCACTCACCTCCAAATAACACAACCTGCAGAAACACATCCTCAGCATCTCCACTCACCCCCCAATAACACAACCTGCAGAAACCCATCCTCAGCAGCTCCACTCACCTCCCAATAACACAACCTGCAGAAACCCATCCTCAGCATCTCCACTCACCTCCCAATAACACAACCTGCAGAAACCCATCCTCAGCGTCTTCACTCACCTCCCAATAACACAACCTGCAGAAACCCATCCTCAGCATCTTCACTCACCTCCCAATAACACAACCTGCAGAAACCCATCCTCAGCCTCTTCACTCACCTCCCAATAACACAACCTGCAGAAACACATCCTCAGCATCTCCACTCACCTCCCAATAACACAACCTGCAGAAACCCATCCTCAGCATCTCCACTCACCCCCCAATAACACAAACTGCAGAAACCCATCCTCAGCATCTTCACTCACCTTCCAATAACACAACGTGCAGGAAACCATCCTCAGCATCTTCACTCACATTCCAATCACACAACCTGCAGAAACCCATCCTCAGCATCTCCACTCACCTCCCAATAAAACGACCTGCAGAAAACCATCCTCAGCATCTTCACTCACCTTCCAATAACACAACGTGCAGGAAACCATCCTCAGCATCTTCACTCACATTCCAATCATACAACCTGCAGAAACCCATCCTCAGCATCTCCACTCACCTCCCAATAACACAACCTGCAGGAACCCATCCTCAGCATCTACACTCACCTTCCAATAACACAACCTGCAGAAGCCCATTCTCAGCATCTTCCCTAACCTCCCAATAACACAACCTGCAGATACCCATTCTCAGCATTTCCACTCATCTCCCAATAACACAACCTGCAGAAACCCATTCTCAGCATTTCCACTCATCTCCCAATAACACAACCTGCAGAAACCCATCCTCAGCATCTCCACTCATCTTCCAATAACACAACCTGCAGAAACCCATCCTCAGCATCTTCACTCGCCTCCCAATAACACAACCTGCAGAAACACATCCTCAGCATCTTCACTCACCTCCCAATAACACAACCTGTAGAAATCCATCCGCAGCATCTCCACTCACCTCCAAATAACACAACCTGCAGAAACACATCCTCAGCATCTCCACTCACCCCCCAATAACACAACCTGCAGAAACCCATCCTCAGCAGCTCCACTCACCTCCCAATAACACAACCTGCAGAAACCCATCCTCAGCATCTCCACTCACCTCCCAATAACACAATCTGCAGAAACCCATCCTCAGCGTCCTCACTCACCTCCCAATAACACAACCTGCAGAAACCCATCCTCAGCATCTTCACTCACCTCCCAATTAGACAACCTGCAGAAACCCATCCTCAGCCTCTTCACTCACCTCCCAATAACACAACCTGCAGAAACACATCCTCAGCATCTCCACTCACCTCCCAATAACACAACCTGCAGAAACCCATCCTCAGCATCTCCACTCACCCCCCAATAACACAACCTGCAGAAACCCATCCTCAGCATCTCCACTCACCGTCCAATAACACAACCTGCAGAAACCCAGCCTCAGCATCTCCATCTCCTCCCAATAACACAACCAGCAGAACCCACCCTCAGTATCTTCACTCACCTCCCAATAACACAACCTGCAGAAACCCAGCCTCAGCATCTCCACTCACCTTCCAATAACACAACCTGTAGAGATCCATCCTCAGTATCTCCACTAACCTCCCAATAACACAACCTGCAGAAACCCATCCTCAGCATCTTCACTCACCTTCCAATAACACAACGTGCAGGAAACCATCCTCAGCATCTTCACTCACATTCCAATCACACAACCTGCAGAAACCCATCCTCAGCATCTCCACTCACCTCCCAATAACACAACCTGCAGGAACCCATCCTCAGCATCTACACTCACCTTCCAATAACACAACCTGCAGAAACCCATTCTCAGCATCTTCCCTAACCTCCCAATAACACAACCTGCAGATACCCATTCTCAGCATTTCCACTCATCTCCCAATAACACAACCTGCAGAAACCCATTCTCAGCATTTCCACTCATCTCCCAATAACACAACCTGCAGAAACCCATCCTCAGCATCTCCACTCATCTCCCAATAACACAACCTGCAGAAACCCATCCTCAGCATCTTCACTCGCCTCCCAATAACACAACCTGCAGAAACACATCCTCAGCATCTTCACTCACCTCCCAATAACACAACCTGCAGAAACCCATCCTCAGCATCTCCACTCACCTCCCAATAACACAACCTGCAGAAACCCATCCTCAGCATCTCCACTCACCTCCCAATAACACATCCTGCAGAAACCCATCCTCAGCATCTTCACTAACCTCCCAATAACACAACCTGCAGAAACCCATCCTCAGCATCTTCACTCACCCCCCAATAACGCAACCTGCAGAAACCCATCCTCAGCATCTCCACTCACCTTCCAATAACACAAACTGCAGAAACCCATCCTCAGCCTCTTCACTCACCTCCCAATAACACAACCTGCAGAAACACATCCTCAGCATCTCCACTCACCTCCCAATAACACAACCTGCAGAAACCCATCCTCAGCATCTCCACTCACCCCCCAATAACACAACCTGCAGAAACCCATCCTCAGCATCTCCACTCACCGTCCAATAACACAACCTGCAGAAACCCAGCCTCAGCATCTCCATCTCCTCCCAATAACACAACCAGCAGAACCCACCCTCAGTATCTTCACTCACCTCCCAATAACACAACCTGCAGAAACCCAGCCTCAGCATCTCCACTCACCTTCCAATAACACAACCTGTAGAGATCCATCCTCAGTATCTCCACTAACCTCCCAATAACACAACCTGCAGAAACCCATCCTCAGCATCTTCACTCACCTTCCAATAACACAACGTGCAGGAAACCATCCTCAGCATCTTCACTCACATTCCAATCACACAACCTGCAGAAACCCATCCTCAGCATCTCCACTCACCTCCCAATAACACAACCTGCAGGAACCCATCCTCAGCATCTACACTCACCTTCCAATAACACAACCTGCAGAAACCCATTCTCAGCATCTTCCCTAACCTCCCAATAACACAACCTGCAGATACCCATTCTCAGCATTTCCACTCATCTCCCAATAACACAACCTGCAGAAACCCATTCTCAGCATTTCCACTCATCTCCCAATAACACAACCTGCAGAAACCCATCCTCAGCATCTCCACTCATCTCCCAATAACACAACCTGCAGAAACCCATCCTCAGCATCTTCACTCGCCTCCCAATAACACAACCTGCAGAAACACATCCTCAGCATCTTCACTCACCTCCCAATAACACAACCTGCAGAAACCCATCCTCAGCATCTCCACTCACCTCCCAATAACACAACCTGCAGAAACCCATCCTCAGCATCTCCACTCACCTCCCAATAACACATCCTGCAGAAACCCATCCTCAGCATCTTCACTAACCTCCCAATAACACAACCTGCAGAAACCCATCCTCAGCATCTTCACTCACCCCCCAATAACGCAACCTGCAGAAACCCATCCTCAGCATCTCCACTCACCTTCCAATAACACAAACTGCAGAAACCCATCCTCAGCATCTCCACTCACCTCCCAATAACACAACCTGCAGAAACCCATCCTCAGCATTTTCACTCACCTCCCAATAACACAACCTGCAGAAACCCATCCTCAGCATCTCCACTCACCTCCCAATAACACAACCTGCAGAAACCCATCCTCAGCATCTTCACTCACCTCCCAATATCACAACCTGCAGAAACCCATCCTCAGCATCTTCACTCACCTCCCAATAACACAACCTGCAGAAACCCATACTCAGCAACTCCACTCACCTCACAATAACACAACCTGTAGAAACCCATCCTCAGCATCTCCACTCACCTCCCAATAACACAACCTGCAGAAACCCATCCTCAGCATTTTCACTCACCTTCCAATAACACAACCTGTAGAAACCCATCCTCAGCATCTTCACTAACCTTCCAATAACACAAACTGTAGAAACCCATCCTCAGCATCTCCACTAACCTTCCAATAACACAACCAGAGGGTGGCGGTTGATGGGAAATGTTCAGAATGGAGTTCAGTCACAAGTGGAGTACCACAAGGATTTGTTCTGGGGCCGTTGCTGTTTGTCATTTTTATGAATGACCGAGAGGAAGGCGCAGAAGGGTGGGTGAGTAAATTTGCAGACGATACTAAAGTCGGTGGTGTTGTCGATAGTGTGGAAGGATGTAGCAGGTTACAGAGGGATATAGATAAGCTGCAGAGCTGGGCTGAGAGGTGGCAAATGGAGTTTACTGTAGAGAAGTGTGAGGTGATTCACTTCGGAAGGGATAACAGGAATGTGGAATATTTGGCTAATGGTAAAGTTCTTGAAAGTGTGGATGAGCAGAGGGATCTTGGTGTCCATGTACATAGATCCCTGAAAGTTGCCACCCAGGTTGATAGGGTTGTGAAGAAGGCCTATGGAGTGTTGGTCTTTATTGGTAGAGGGATTGAGCTCCAGAGTCAGGAGGTCATGTTGCAGCTGTACAGAACTCTTGCTCGGCCGCATATGGAGTATGGCGTACAGTTCTGGTCACCACATTATAGGAAGGACGTGGAGGCTTTGGAGCGGGTGCAGAGGAAATTTACCAGGATGTTGCCTGGTATGGAGGGAAAATCTTGTGAGGAAAGGCTGATGGACTTGAGGTTGTTTTCGTTGGAGTGAAGAAGGTTGAGAGGAGACTTAATAGAGGCATACAAAATGATCAGGGGGTTGGATAGGGTGGACAGTGAGAGCCTTCTCCCGCGGATGGAAATGGCTGGCACGAGGGGACATAACTTTAAACTGAGGGGAAATAGATATAGGACAGAGGTCAGAGGTAGGTTCTTTACGCAAAGAGTAGTGAGGCCGTGGAAGGCCCTACCTGCTACAGTCGTTAACTTGCCAACATTGAGGGCATTTAAAAGTTTATTGGATAAACATATGGATGATAATGGCATAGTGTAGGTTAGATGGCTTTTGTTTCGGTGCAACATCGTGGGCCGAAGGGCCTGTACTGCGCTGTATTGTTCTATGTTCTATGTTCTATAAACCCATCCTCAGCATCTTCACTCACCTTCCAATAACACAACCTGCAGAAACCCATCCTCAGCATTTCCACTAATCTTCCAATAACACAACCTGCGGAAACCCATCCTCAGCATCTCCACTCACTTTCCAATAACACAACCTGCAGAAACCCATCCTCAGCATCTCCACTCACCTCCCAATAACACAACATGCAGAAACCCAGCCTCAGCATCTCCATCTCCTTCCAATAACAACCTGCAGAAACCCATCCTCAGCATCTCCACACAACTCCCAATAACACAATCTGCAGTAACCCATCCTCAGCATCTTCACTCACCTCCCAATAACACAACCTGCAGAAACCTATCCTCAGCATCTCCACTCACCTCCCAATAACACAACCTGCAGAAACCCATCCTCAGCATCTCCACTCACCTCCCAATAACACAACCTGCAGAAACCAATCGTCAGCATCTTCACTCACCTCCCAATAACACAACCTGCAGAAACCCATCCTCAGCATCTCCACTCACCTCCCAATAACACAACCTGCAGAAACCCATCCTCAGCATCTTCACTCACCTCCCAATAACACAACCTGCAGATACCCATCCTCAGCGTCTTCACTCACCTCCCAATAACACAACCTGCAGAAACCCATCCTCAGCATCTTCACTCACCTCCCAATAACACAACCTGCAGAAACCCATCCTCAGCATCTCCACTCACCTCCTAATAACACAACCTGCAGAAACCCATCCTCAGCATCTTCACTCACCTCCCAATAACACAACATGCAGAAACCCAGCCTCAGCATCTCCATCTCCTCCCAATAACACAACCAGCAGAACCCACCCTCAGTATCTTCACTCACCTTCCAATAACACAACGTGCAGGAAACCATCCTCAGCATCTTCACTCACATTCCAATCATACAACCTGCAGAAACCCATCCTCAGCATCTCCACTCACCTCCCAATAACACAACCTGCAGGAACCCATCCTCAGCATCTACACTCACCTTCCAATAACACAACCTGCAGAAACCCATTCTCAGCATCTTCCCTAACCTCCCAATAACACAACCTGCAGAACCCATTCTCAGCATTTCCACTCATCTCCCAATAACACAACCTGCAGAAACCCATCCTCAGCATCTTCACTCGCCTCCCAATAACACAACCTGCAGAAACACATCCTCAGCATCTTCACTCACCTCCCAATAACACAACCTGTAGAAATCCATCCGCAGCATCTCCACTCACCTCCAAATAACACAACCTGCAGAAACCCATCCTCAGCATCTTCCCTAACCTCGCAATAACACAACCTGCAGAAAATCATTCTCAGCATCTTCCCTAACCTCCCAATAACACAACCTGCAGAAACCCATCCTCAGCATCTCCACTCACCTCCTAATAACACAACCTGCAGAAAATCATTCTCAGCATCTTCCCTAACCTCCCAATAACACAACCTGCAGAAAATCATCCTCAGCATCTCCACTCACCTCCCAATAACACAACCTGCAGAAACCCATCCTCAGCGTCTTCCCTAACCTTCCAATAACAAACCCTGCAGAAACCCATCCTCAGCATCTTCACAAATCTTCCAATAACACAACCTGCAGAACCCATCCTCAGCATCTTCACTCACCTCCCAATAACACAACCAGCAGAACCCACCCTCAGTATCTTCACTCACCTCCCAATAACACAACCTGCAGAAACCAATCCTCAGCATCTGCACTCACCTTCCAATAACACAACCTGTAGAGATCCATCCTCAGCATCTCCACTAACCTCCCAATAACACAACCTGCAGAAACCCATCCTCAGCATCTTCACTCACCTTCCAATAACACAACGTGCAGGAAACCATCCTCAGCATCTTCACTCACATTCCAATCACACAACCTGCAGAAACCCATCCTCAGCATCTTCACTCGCCTCCCAATAACACAACCTGCAGAAACACATCCTCAGCATCTTCACTCACCTCCCAATAACACAACCTGCAGAAACCCATCCTCAGCATCTCCACTCACCTCCCAATAACACAACCTGCAGAAACCCATCCTCAGCATCTTCACTCGCCTCCCAATAACACAACCTGCAGAAACACATCCTCAGCATCTTCACTCACCTCCCAATAACACAACCTGTAGAAATCCATCCGCAGCATCTCCACTCACCTCCAAATAACACAACCTGCAGAAACCCATCCTCAGCATCTCCACTCACCCCCAATAACACAACCTGCAGAAACCCATCCTCAGCAGCTCCACTCACCTCCCAATAACACAACCTGCAGAAACCCATCCTCAGCATCTCCACTCACCTCCCAATAACACAACCTGCAGAAACCCATCCTCAGCGTCTTCACTCACCTCCCAATAACACAACCTGCAGAAACCCATCCTCAGCATCTTCACTCACCTCCCAATAACACAACCTGCAGAAACACATCCTCAGCATCTCCACTCACCTCCCAATAACACAACCTGCAGAAACCCATCCTCAGCATCTCCACTCAACCCCAATAACACAACCTGCAGAAACCCATCCTCAGCATCTTCACTCACCTTCCAATAACACAACGTGCAGGAAACCATCCTCAGCATCTTCACTCACATTCCAATCACACAACCTGCAGAAACCCATCCTCAGCATCTCCACTCACCTCCCAATAAAACGACCTGCAGAAAACCATCCTCAGCATCTTCTCTCACCTTCCAATAACACAACGTGCAGGAAACCATCCTCAGCATCTTCACTCACATTCCAATCATACAACCTGCAGAAACCCATCCTCAGCATCTCCACTCACCTCCCAATAACACAACCTGCAGGAACCCATCCTCAGCATCTACACTCACCTTCCAATAACACAACCTGCAGAAGCCCATTCTCAGCATCTTCCCTAACCTCCCAATAACACAACCTGCAGATACCAATTCTCAGCATTTCCACTCATCTCCCAATAACACAACCTGCAGAAACCCATTCTCAGCATTTCCACTCATCTCCCAATAACACAACCTGCAGAAACCCATCCTCAGCATCTCCACTCATCTCCCAATAACACAACCTGCAGAAACCCATCCTCAGCATCTTCACTCGCCTCCCAATAACACAACCTGCAGAAACACATCCTCAGCATCTTCACTCACCTCCCAATAACACAACCTGTAGAAATCCATCTGCAGCATCTCCACTCACCTCCAAATAACACAACCTGCAGAAACACATCCTCAGCATCTCCACTCACCTCCCAATAACACAACCTGCAGAAACCCATCCTCAGCATCTTCACTCGCCTCCCAATAACACAACCTGCAGAAACACATCCTCAGCATCTTCACTCACCTCCCAATAACACAACCTGTAGAAATCCATCCGCAGCATCTCCACTCACCTCCAAATAACACAACCTGCAGAAACCCATCCTCAGCATCTCCACTCACCCCCCAATAACACAACCTGCAGAAACCCATCCTCAGCAGCTCCACTCACCTCCCAATAACACAACCTGCAGAAACCCATCCTCAGCATCTCCACTCAACTCCCAATAACACAACCTGCAGAAACCCATCCTCAGCGTCTTCACTCACCTCCCAATAACACAACCTGCAGAAACCCATCCTCAGCATCTTCACTCACCTCCCAATAACACAACTTGCAGAAACACATCCTCAGCATCTCCACTCACCTCCCAATAACACAACCTGCAGAAACCCATCCCCAGCATCTCCACTCAACCCCAATAACACAACCTGCAGAAACCCATCCTCAGCATCTTCACTCACCTTCCAATAACACAACGTGCAGGAAACCATCCTCAGCATCTTCACTCACATTCCAATCACACAACCTGCAGAAACCCATCCTCAGCATCTCCACTCACCTCCCAATAAAACGACCTGCAGAAAACCATCCTCAGCATCTTCACTCACCTTCCAATAACACAACGTGCAGGAAACCATCCTCAGCATCTTCACTCACATTCCAATCATACAACCTGCAGAAACCCATCCTCAGCATCTCCACTCACCTCCCAATAACACAACCTGCAGGAACCCATCCTCAGCATCTACACTCACCTTCCAATAACACAACCTGCAGAAGCCCATTCTCAGCATCTTCCCTAACCTCCCAATAACACAACCTGCAGATACCAATTCTCAGCATTTCCACTCATCTCCTAATAACACAACCTGCAGAAACCCATTCTCAGCATTTCCACTCATCTCCCAATAACACAACCTGCAGAAACCCATCCTCAGCATCTCCACTCATCTCCCAATAACACAACCTGCAGAAACCCATCCTCAGCATCTTCACTCGCCTCCCAATAACACAACCTGCAGAAACACATCCTCAGCATCTTCACTCACCTCCCAATAACACAACCTGTAGAAATCCATCTGCAGCATCTCCACTCACCTCCAAATAACACAACCTGCAGAAACACATCCTCAGCATCTCTACTCACCCCCCAATAACACAACCTGCAGAAACCCATCCTCAGCAGCTCCACTCACCTCCCAATAACACAACCTGCAGAAACCCATCCTCAGCATCTCCACTCACCTCCCAATAACACAACCTGCAGAAACCCATCCTCAGCGTCTTCACTCACCTCCCAATAACACAACCTGCAGAAACCCATCCTCAGCATCTTCACTCACCTCCCAATAACACAACCTGCAGAAACCCATCCTCAGCCTCTTCACTCACCTCCCAATAACACAACCTGCAGAAACACATCGTCAGCATCTCCACTCACCTACCAATAACACAACCTGCAGAAACTCATCCTCAGCATCTCCACTCACCGTCCAATAACACAACCTGCAGAAACCCATCCTCAGCATCTCCACTCACCGTCCAATAACACAACCTGCAGAAACCCATCCTCAGCATCTCCACTCACCTCCCAATAACACATCCTGCAGAAACCCATCCTCAGCATCTTCACTAACCTCCCAATAACACAACCTGCAGAAATCCATCCTCAGCATCTTCACTAACCTCCTAATAACACAACCTGCAGAAACACATCCTCAGCATCTCCACTCACCTCCCAATAACACAACCTGCAGAAACTCATCCTCAGCAGCTCCACTCACCTCCCAATAACACAACCTGCAGAAACCCATCCTCAGCATCTCCACTCACCTCCCAATAACACAACCTGCAGAAACCCATCCTCAGCGTCTTCACTCACCTCCCAATAACACAACCTGCAGAAACCCATCCTCAGCATCTTCACTCACCTCCCAATAACACAACCTGCAGAAACCCACCCTCAGCCTCTTCACTCACCTCCCAATAACACAACCTGCAGAAACACATCCTCAGCATCTCCACTCACCTCCCAATAACACAACCTGCAGAAACCCATCCTCAGCATCTCCACTCACCCCCCAATAACACAACCTGCAGAAACCCATCCTCAGCATCTCCACTCACCGTCCAATAACACAACCTGCAGAAACCCATCCTCAGCATCTCCACTCACCTCCCAATAACACATCCTACAGAAACCCATCCTCAGCATCTTCACTAACCTCCCAATAACACAACCTGCAGAAACCCATCCTCAGCATCTTCACTAACCTCCTAATAACACAACCTGCAGAAACACATCCTCAGCATCTCCACTCACCTCCCAATAACACAACCTGCAGAAACCCATCCTCAGCAGCTCCACTCACCTCCCAATAACACAACCTGCAGAAACCCATCCTCAGTATCTCCACTCACCCCCCAATAACACAACCTGCAGAAACCCCTCCTCTGCGTCTTCACTCACCTCCCAATAACACAACCTGCTGAAACCCATCCTCAGCATCTCCACTCACCCCCCAATAACACAACCTGCAGAAACCCATCCTCAGCATCTCCACTCACCTTCCAATAACACAAACTGCAGAAACCCATCCTCAGCATCTCCACTCACCTCCCAATAACACAACCTGCAGAAACCCATCCTCAGCATTTTCACTCACCTCCCAATAACACAACCTGCAGAAACCCATCCTCAGCATCTCCACTCACCTCCCAATAACACAACCTGCAGAAACCCATCCTCAGCATCTCCACTCACATCCCAATAACACAACCTGCAGAAACCCATCCTCAGCAACTCCACTCACCTCACAATAACACAACCTGTAGAAACCCATCCTCAGCATCTCCACTCACCTCCCAATAACACAACCTGCAGAAACCCATCCTCAGCGTTTTCACTCACCTTCCAATAACACAACCTGTAGAAACCCATCCTCAGCATCTTCACTAACCTTCCAATAACACAAACTGTAGAAACCCATCCTCAGCATCTCCACTAACCTTCCAATAACACAACCAGAGGGTGGCGGTTGATGGGAAATGTTCAGAATGGAGTTCAGTCACAAGTGGAGTACCACAAGGATTTGTTCTGGGGCCGTTGCTGTTTGTCATTTTTATGAATGACCTAGAGGAAGGCGCAGAAGGGTGGGTGAGTAAATTTGCAGACGATACTAAAGTCGGTGGTGTTGTCGATAGTGTGGAAGTATGTAGCAGGTTACGGAGGGATATAGATAAGCTGCAGAGCTGGGCTGAGAGGTGGCAAATGGAGTTTACTGTAGAGAAGTGTGAGGTGATTCACTTCGGAAGGGATAACAGGAATGTGGAATATTTGGCTAATGGTAAAGTTCTTGAAAGTGTGGATGAGCAGAGGGATCTTGGTGTCCATGTACATAGATCCCTGAAAGTTGCCACACAGGTTGATAGGGTTGTGAAGAAGGCCTATGGAGTGTTGGCCTTTATTGGTAGAGGGATTGAGCTCCAGAGTCAGGAGGTCATGTTGCAGCTGTACAGAACTCTTGCTCGGCCGCATATGGAGTATTGCGTACAGTTCTGGTCAACGCATTATAGGAAGGACGTGGAGGCTTTGGAGCGGGTGCAGAGGAGATTTACCAGGATGTTGCCTGGTATGGAGGGAAAATCTTATGAGGAAAGGCTGATGGACTTGAGGTTGTTTTCGTTGGAGTGAAGAAGGTTGAGAGGAGACTTAATAGAGGCATACAAAATGATCAGGGGGTTGGATAGGGTGGACAGTGAGAGCCTTCTCCCGCGGATGGAAATGGCTGGCACGAGGGGACATAACTTTAAACTGAGGGGTAATAGATATAGGACAGAGGTCAGAGGTAGGTTCTTTACGCAAAGAGTAGTGAGGCCGTGGAATGCCCTACCTGCTACAGTAGTGAACTTGCCAACATTGAGGGCATTTAAAAGTTTATTGGATAAACATATGGATGATAATAGCATAGTGTAGGTTAGATGGCTTTTGTTTCGGTGCAACATCGTGGGGCGAAGGGCCTGTACTACGCTGTATTGTTCTATGTTCTATGTTCTATAAACCCATCCTCAGCATCTCCACTCACCTTCCAATAACACAACCTGCAGAAACCAATCCTCAGCATCTCCACTAATCTTCCAATAACACAACCTGCAGAAACCCATCCTCAGCATCTCCACTCACCTTCCAATAACACAACCTGCAGAAAGCTAGCCTCAGCATCTCCACTCACCTTCGAATAACACAACCTGCAGAAACCCATCCTCAGCATCTTCACTAATATCCCAATAACACAACCTGCAGAAACCCATCCTCAGCATCTCCACTCACCTCCTAATGACACAACCTGCAGAAACACATCCGCAGCATCTCCACTGACCTCCCAATAACACAACCTGCAGAAACCCATCCTCAGCATCTCCATCTCCTTCCAATAACAACCTGCAGAAACCCATCCTCAGCATCTCCACACACCTCCCAATAACACAAACTGCAGTAACCCATCCTCAGCATCTTCACTCACCTCCCAATCACACAATCTGCAGAAACCCATCCTCAGCATCTCCACTCACCTCCCAATAACACAACCTGCAGAAACCCATCCTCAGCATCTCCACTCACCTCCCAATAACACAACCTGCAGAAACCCATCCTCAGCATCTTCACTCACCTCCCAATAACACAACCTGCAGAAACCCATCCTCAGCATCTCCACTCACCTCCCAATAACACAACCTGCAGAAACCCATCCTCAGCATCTTCACTCACCTCCCAATAACACAACCTGCAGAAACCCATCCTCAGCATCTCCACTCACCTCCCAATAACACAACCTGCAGAAACCCATTCTCAGCATCTCCACTCACCTCCCAGTAACACAACCTGCAGAAACCCATCCTCAGCATCTCCACTCACCTCCCAATAACACAAACTGCAGAAACCCATCCTCTGCCTCTCCACTCACCTCCCAATAACACAACCTGCAGAAACCCATTCTCAGCATCTCCACTCACCTCCCAATAACACAAACTGCAGAAACCCATCCTCAGCCTCTCCACTCACCTCCCAATAACACAACCTGCTGAAACCCATCCTCAGCATCTCCACTCACCTCCCAATAACACAAACTGCAGAAACCCATCCTCAGCCTCTCCACTCACCTCCCAATAACACAACCTGCAGAAACCCATCCTCAGCATCTACACTCACCTCCCAATAACACAACCTGCAGAAACCCATCCTCAGCATCTTCACTCACCTCCCAATAACACAACCTGCAGAAACCCATCCTCAGCATCTCCACTCACCTCCCAATAACACAACCTGCAGAAACCCATCCTCAGCATCTTCACTCACCTCCCAATAACACAACCTGCAGAAACCCATCCTCAGCATCTCCACTCACCTCCCAATAACACAACCTGCAGAAACCCATTCTCAGCATCTCCACTCACCTCCCAGTAACACAACCTGCAGAAACCCATCCTCAGCATCTCCACTCACCTCCCAATAACACAAACTGCAGAAACCCATCCTCTGCCTCTCCACTCACCTCCCAATAACACAACCTGCAGAAACCCATTCTCAGCATCTCCACTCACCTCCCAATAACACAACCTGCAGAAACCCATCCTCAGCATCTCCACTCACCTCCCAATAACACAACCTGCAGAAACCCATCCTCAGCATCTTCACTCACCTCCCAATAACACAACCTGCAGAAACCCATCCTCAGCATCTCCACTCACCTCCCAATAACACAACCTGCAGAAACCCATCCTCAGCATCTTCACTAACCTCCCAATAACACAACCTGCAGAAACCCATCCTCAGCATCTCCACTCACCTCCCAATAACACAACCTGCAGAAACCCATTCTCAGCATCTCCACTCACCTCCCAGTAACACAACCTGCAGAAACCCATCCTCAGCATCTCCACTCACCTCCCAATAACACAAACTGCAGAAACCCATCCTCTGCCTCTCCACTCACCTCCCAATAACACAACCTGCAGAAACCCATTCTCAGCATCTCCACTCACCTCCCAATAACACAAACTGCAGAAACCCATCCTCAGCCTCTCCACTCACCTCCCAATAACACAACCTGCTGAAACCCATCCTCAGTATCTCCACTCACCTCCCAATAACACAAACTGCAGAAACCCATCCTCAGCCTCTCCACTCACCTCCCAATAACACAACCTGCAGAAACCCATCCTCAGCATCTACACTCACCTCCCAATAACACAAACTGCAGAAACCCATCCTCAGCCTCTCCACTCACCTCCCAATAACACAACCTGCAGAAAACCATCCTCAGCATGTTCACTCACCTCCCAATAACACAACCTGCAGAAAACCATCCTCAGCATGTTCACTCACCTCCCAATAACACAACCTGCAGAAACCCATCCTCAGCATCTTCACTCACCTTCCAATAACACAACCTGCAGAAACCCATCCTCAGCATCTCCACTCACCTCCCAATAACACAACCTGCAGAAACCCATCCTCAGCATCTCCACTCACCTTCCAATAACACAACCTGCAGAAACCCATCCTCAGCATCTTGACTAACCTCCCAATAACACAACCTGCAGAAACCCATCCACAACATATTCACTAATCTTCCAATAACACAACCTGCAGAACCCATCCTCAGCACCTGCACTTACCTCCCAATAACACAACCTGCAGAAAACAATCCTCAGCATCTTCACTCACCTTCCAATAAAACAACCTGCAGAAACCCATCCTCAGCCTCTTCACTCACCTCCCAATAACACAAACTGCAGAAACCCATTCTCAGCATCTCCACTCACCTCCCAATAACACAACCTGCAGAAACCCATCCTCAGCATCTCCACTCACCTCCCAATAACACAACCTACAGAAACCCATCCTCAGCATCTTCACTAACCTTCCAATAGCACGAACTGCAGAAACCCATCCTCAGCATCTTCACTCACCTCCCAATAACACAACCTGCAGAAAACCATCCTCAGCATCTCCACTCACCTCCCAATAACACAACCTGCAGAAACCCATCCACAACATATTCACTAATCTTCCAATAACACAACCTGCAGAACCCATCCTCAGCACCTCCACTTACCTCCCAATAACACAACCTGCAGAAACCCATCCTCAGCATCTTCACTCACCTTCCAATAAAACAACCTGCAGAAACCCATCCTCAGCCTCTTCACTCACCTCCCAATAACACAAACTGCAGAAACCCATTCTCAGCATCTCCACTAACCTTCCAATAACACAACCTGCAGAAACCCATCCTCAGTATCTCCACTCACCCCCCAATAACACAACCTGCAGAAACCCATCCTCAGCATCTCTACTGACCTTCCAATGACAGAACCTGCAGAAACCCATCCTCAGCATCTTCACTCACCCCCCAATAACACAACCTGCAGAAACCCATCCTCAGCATCTCCACTCACCTCCCAATAACACAACCTGCAGAAACCCATCCTCAGCATCTCCACTCACATCCCAATAACACAACCTGCAGAAACCCATCCTCAGCAACTCCACTTACCTCACAATAACACAACCTGTAGAAACCCATCCTCAGCATCTCCACTCACCTCCCAATAACACAACCTGCAGAAACCCATCCTCAGCGTTTTCACTCACCTTCCAATAACACAACCTGTAGAAACCCATCCTCAGCATCTTCACTAACCTTCCAATAACACAAACTGTAGAAACCCATCCTCAGCATCTCCACTAACCTTCCAATAACACAACCAGAGGGTGGCGGTTGATGGGAAATGTTCAGAATGGAGTTCAGTCACAAGTGGAGTACCACAAGGATTTGTTCTGGGGCCGTTGCTGTTTGTCATTTTTATGAATGACCTAGAGGAAGGCGCAGAAGGGTGGGTGAGTAAATTTGCAGACGATACTAAAGTCGGTGGTGTTGTCGATAGTGTGGAAGTATGTAGCAGGTTACAGAGGGATATAGATAAGCTGCAGAGCTGGGCTGAGAGGTGGCAAATGGAGTTAACTGTAGAGAAGTGTGAGGTGATTCACTTCGGAAGGGATAACAGGAATGTGGAATATTTGGCTAATGGTAAAGTTCTTGAAAGTGTGGATGAGCAGAGGGATCTTGGTGTCCATGTACATAGATCCCTGAAAGTTGCCACACAGGTTGATAGGGTTGTGAAGAAGGCCTATGGAGTGTTGGCCTTTATTGGTAGAGGGATTGAGCTCCAGAGTCAGGAGGTCATGTTGCAGCTGTACAGAACTCTTGCTCGGCCGCATATGGAGTATTGCGTACAGTTCTGGTCACCGCATTATAGGAAGGACGTGGAGGCTTTGGAGCGGGTGCAGAGGAGATTTACCAGGATGTTGCCTGGTATGGAGGGAAAATCTTATGAGGAAAGGCTGATGGACTTGAGGTTGTTTTCGTTGGAGTGAAGAAGGTTGAGAGGAGACTTAATAGAGGCATACAAAATGATCAGGGGGTTGGATAGGGTGGACAGTGAGAGCCTTCTCCCACGGATGGAAATGGCTGGCACGAGGGGACATAACTTTAAACTGAGGGGTAATAGATATAGGACAGAGGTCAGAGGTAGGTTCTTTACGCAAAGAGTAGTGAGGCCGTGGAATGCCCTACCTGCTACAGTAGTGAACTTGCCAACATTGAGGGCATTTAAAAGTTTATTGGATAAACATATGGATGATAATAGCATAGTGTAGGTTAGATGGCTTTTGTTTCGGTGCAACATCGTGGGGCGAAGGGCCTGTACTACGCTGTATTGTTCTATGTTCTATGTTCTATAAACCCATCCTCAGCATCTCCACTCACCTTCCAATAACACAACCTGCAAAAACCAATCCTCAGCATCTCCACTAATCTTCCAATAACACAACCTGCAGAAACCCATCCTCAGCATCTCCACTCACCTTCCAATAACACAACCTGCAGAAACCCATCCTCAGCATCTACACTCACCTCCCAATAACACAACCTGCAGAAACCCATCCTCAGCATCTTCACTCACCTCCCAATAACACAACCTGCAGAAACCCATTCTCAGCATCTCCACTAACCTTCCAATAACACAACCTGCAGAAACCCATCCTCAGTATCTCCACTCACCCCCCAATAACACAACCTGCAGAAACCCATCCTCAGCATCTCTACTGACCTTCCAATGACAGAACCTGCAGAAACCCATCCTCAGCATCTTCACTCACCCCCCAATAACACAACCTGCAGAAACCCATCCTCAGCATCTCCACTCACCTCCCAATAACACAACCTGCAGAAACCCATCCTCAGCATCTCCACTCACATCCCAATAACACAACCTGCAGAAACCCATCCTCAGCAACTCCACTCACCTCACAATAACACAACCTGTAGAAACCCATCCTCAGCATCTCCACTCACCTCCCAATAACACAACCTGCAGAAACCCATCCTCAGCGTTTTCACTCACCTTCCAATAACACAACCTGTAGAAACCCATCCTCAGCATCTTCACTAACCTTCCAATAACACAAACTGTAGAAACCCATCCTCAGCATCTCCACTAACCTTCCAATAACACAACCAGAGGGTGGCGGTTGATGGGAAATGTTCAGAATGGAGTTCAGTCACAAGTGGAGTACCACAAGGATTTGTTCTGGGGCCGTTGCTGTTTGTCATTTTTATGAATGACCCAGAGGAAGGCGCAGAAGGGTGGGTGAGTAAATTTGCAGACGATACTAAAGTCGGTGGTGTTGTCGATAGTGTGGAAGTATGTAGCAGGTTACAGAGGGATATAGATAAGCTGCAGAGCTGGGCTGAGAGGTGGCAAATGGAGTTAACTGTAGAGAAGTGTGAGGTGATTCACTTCGGAAGGGATAACAGGAATGTGGAATATTTGGCTAATGGTAAAGTTCTTGAAAGTGTGGATGAGCAGAGGGATCTTGGTGTCCATGTACATAGATCCCTGAAAGTTGCCACACAGGTTGATAGGGTTGTGAAGAAGGCCTATGGAGTGTTGGCCTTTATTGGTAGAGGGATTGAGCTCCAGAGTCAGGAGGTCATGTTGCAGCTGTACAGAACTCTTGCTCGGCCGCAAATGGAGTATTGCGTACAGTTCTGGTCACCGCATTATAGGAAGGACGTGGAGGCTTTGGAGCGGGTGCAGAGGAGATTTACCAGGATGTTGCCTGGTATGGAGGGAAAATCTTATGAGGAAAGGCTGATGGACTTGAGGTTGTTTTCGTTGGAGTGAAGAAGGTTGAGAGGAGACTTAATAGAGGCATACAAAATGATCAGGGGGTTGGATAGGGTGGACAGTGAGAGCCTTCTCCCGCGGATGGAAATGGCTGGCACGAGGGGACATAACTTTAAACTGAGGGGTAATAGATATAGGACAGAGGTCAGAGGTAGGTTCTTTACGCAAAGAGTAGTGAGGCCGTGGAATGCCCTACCTGCTACAGTAGTGAACTTGCCAACATTGAGGGCATTTAAAAGTTTATTGGATAAACATATGGATGATAATAGCATAGTGTAGGTTAGATGGCTTTTGTTTCGGTGCAACATCGTGGGGCGAAGGGCCTGTACTACGCTGTATTGTTCTATGTTCTATGTTCTATAAACCCATCCTCAGCATCTCCACTCACCTTCCAATAACACAACCTGCAAAAACCAATCCTCAGCATCTCCACTAATCTTCCAATAACACAACCTGCAGAAACCCATCCTCAGCATCTCCACTCACCTTCCAATAACACAACCTGCAGAAAGCTAGCCTCAGCATCTCCACTCACCTTCGAATAACACAACCTGCAGAAACCCATCCTCAGCATCTTCACTAATATCCCAATAACACAACCTGCAGAAACCCATCCTCAGCATCTCCACTCACCTCCTAATAACACAACCTGCAGAAACCCATCCTCAGCATCTCCACTGACCTCCCAATAACACAACCTGCAGAAACCCATCCTCAGCATCTCCATCTCCTTCCAATAACAACCTGCAGAAACCCATCCTCAGCATCTCCACACACCTCCCAATAACACAAACTGCAGTAACCCATCCTCAGCATCTTCACTCACCTCCCAATAACACAACCTGCAGAAACCCATTCTCAGCATCTCCACTCACCTCCCAGTAACACAACCTGCAGAAACCCATCCTCAGCATCTCCACTCACCTCCCAATAACACAAACTGCAGAAACCCATCCTCTGCCTCTCCACTCACCTCCCAATAACACAACCTGCATAGACCCATTCTCAGCATCTCCACTCACCTCCCAATAACACAAACTGCAGAAACCCATCCTCAGCCTCTCCACTCACCTCCCAATAACACAACCTGCTGAAACCCATCCTCAGCATCTCCACTCACCTCCCAATAACACAAACTGCAGAAACCCATCCTCAGCCTCTCCACTCACCTCCCAATAACACAACCTGCAGAAACCCATCCTCAGCATCTACACTCACCTCCCAATAACACAAACTGCAGAAACCCATCCTCAGCCTCTCCACTCACCTCCCAATAACACAACCTGCAGAAAACCATCCTCAGCATGTTCACTCACCTCCCAATAACACAACCTGCAGAAAACCATCCTCAGCATGTTCACTCACCTCCCAATAACACAACCTGCAGAAACCCATCCTCAGCATCTTCACTCACCTTCCAATAACACAACCTGCAGAAACCCATCCTCAGCATCTCCACTCACCTCCCAATAACACAACCTGCAGAAACCCATCCTCAGCATCTCCACTCACCTTCCAATAACACAACCTGCAGAAACCCATCCTCAGCATCTTGACTAACCTCCCAATAACACAACCTGCAGAAACCCATCCACAACATATTCACTAATCTTCCAATAACACAACCTGCAGAACCCATCCTCAGCACCTCCACTTACCTCCCAATAACACAACCTGCAGAAAACAATCCTCAGCATCTTCACTCACCTTCCAATAAAACAACCTGCAGAAACCCATCCTCAGCCTCTTCACTCACCTCCCAATAACACAAACTGCAGAAACCCATTCTCAGCATCTCCACTAACCTTCCAATAACACAACCTGCAGAAACCCATCCTCAGTATCTCCACTCACCCCCCAATAACACAACCTGCAGAAACCCATCCTCAGCATCTCTACTGACCTTCCAATGACAGAACCTGCAGAAACCCATCCACAGCATCTTCACTCACCCCCCAATAACACAACCTGCAGAAACCCATCCTCAGCATCTCCACTCACCTCCCAATAACACAACCTGCAGAAACCCATCCTCAGCATCTCCACTCACCTCCCAATAACACAACCTGCAGAAACCCATCCTCAGCATCTTCACTAACCTTCCAATAGCACAAACTGCAGAAACCCATCCTCAGCCTCTTCACTCACCTCCCAATAACACAAACTGCAGAAACCCATTCTCAGCATCTCCACTAACCTTCCAATAACACAACCTGCAGAAACCCATCCTCAGTATCTCCACTCACCCCCCCAATAACACAACCTGCAGAAACCCATCCTCAGCATCTCTACTGACCTTCCAATGACAGAACCTGCAGAAACCCATCCTCAGCATCTTCACTCACCCCCCCAATAACACAACCTGCAGAAACCCATCCTCACCATCTCCACTCACCTCCCAATAACACAACCTGCAGAAACCCATCCTCAGCATCTCCACTCACCTCCTAATAACACAACCTGCAGAAACCCATCCTCAGCATCTTCACTAACCTTCCAATAGCACAACCTGCAGAAACCCATCCTCAGCATCTTCACTCACCTCCAATAACACAACCTGCAGAAACCCATCCTCAGCATCTTCACTAATCTTCCAATAGCACAACCTGCAGAAACCCATCCTCAGCATCTTCACTCACCCCCCAATAACACAACCTGCAGAAACCCACCCTCAGCATCTTCACTAACCTTCCAATAGCACAACCTGCAGAAACCCATCCTCAGCATCTTCACTCACCTTCCAATAACACAACCTGCAGAAACCCATCCTCAGCATCTTCACTCACCTTCCAATAACACAACCTGCAGAAACCCATCCTCAGCATCTTCACTCACCTCCCTATAACACAACCTGCAGAACCCATCCTCAGCATCTCCACTCACCCCCAATAACACAACCTGCAGAAACCCATCCTCAGCATCTCCACTCACCTCCCAATAACACAACCTGCAGAAACCCATCCTCAGCATCTTCACTCACCTCCCAATAACACAACCTGCAGAAACCCATCCTCAGCATCTCCACTCACCTCCCAATAACACAAATTGCAGAAACCCATCCTCAGCATCTTCACTCGCCTCCCAATAACACAACCTGCAGAAACCCATCCTCAGCATCTACACTCACCTCCCAATAACACAACCTGCAGAAACCCATCCTCAGCATCTTCACTCACCTCCCAATAGCACAACCTGCAGAAACCCATCCTCAGCATCTTCACTCACCTTCCAATAACACAACCTGCAGAAACCCATCCTCAGAATCTCCACTCACCTCCCAATAACACAACCTGCAAAAACCCATCCTCAGCAACTCCACTCACCTCCCAGTAACACAACCTGCTGAAACGCATTCTGAGCATCTTCACTCACCTCCCAATAACACAACCTTCAGAAACCCATCCTCAGCATCTCCACTCACCTTCCCATAACACAACCTGCAGAAACCCATCCTCAGCATCTCCACTCACCTCCTAATAACACAACCTGCAGAAACCCATTCTCAGCATCTCCACTCACCTCCCAATAACACAACCTGCAGAAACCCATCCTCAGCAACTCCACTCACCTCCCAATAACACGACCTGCAGAAACCCATCCTCAGCATCTTCACTCACCTTCCAATAAAACAACCTGCAGAAATCCATCCTCCGCATCTCCACTAACCTCCCAATAACACAACCTGCAGAAAACAATCCTCAGCATCTTCACTAACCTTCCAATAACACAACCTGCAGAAACGCATTCTCAGCATCTTCACTCACCTCCCAATAACACAACCTGCAGAAACCCATTCTCAGCATCTTCACTCACCTCCCAGGAACACAAACAGCAGGAACCCATCCTCAGCATCTTCACTAACCTTCCAATAACACAACCTGCAGAAACCCATCCTCAGCATCTCAACTCACCTCCCTGTAACACAACCTGCAGAACCCACCCTCAGAATCTTCACTAACCTTCCAATAACACAATCTGCAGAAAACCATCCTCAGCATCTTCCCTAACCTTCCAAGAACACAACATGCCGAAACCCATCCTCAGAATCTCCACTCACTTCCGAATAACACAACCTGCAGAAACCCATCCTAAGCATCTCCACTCACCTCCCAATAACACAACCTGCAGAACCCATCCTCAGCATCTTCACTGACCTTCCAATAACACAACCTGCAGAAACCCATCCTCAGCATCTCCACTCACCTCCCAATAACACAACCTGCAGAACCCATCCTCAGCATCTTCACTGACCTTCCAATAACACAACCTGCAGAAACCCATCCTCAGCATCTCCACTCACCTCCCAATAACACAACCTGCAGAAACCCATTTTCAGCATCTTCCCTCACCTCCCAATAACACAACCTGCAGCAAACCATCCTCAGCATCTCCACTCACCTCCCAATAACTCAACCTGCAGAAACCCTTCCTCAGAATCTTCACTAACCTTCCAATAACACAACCTGTAGAAACCCATCCTCAGCATCTTCACTCATCTTCCAATAACACAACCTGTAGAAACCCATCCGCAGCATCTTCCCTAACCTCGCAAGAACACAACCTGCAGAAACCTATCCTCAGCATCTTCACGGGCCTTCCAATATCACAACCTGCAGAAACCCATTCTCAGCATCTTCCCTAACCTCCCAATAACACAACCTACAGAAACCCATCCTCAGCATCTCCTACTCACCTTCCAATAACACAACCTGCAGAAACCCATCCTCAACATCTTCACTCACCTTCCAATAACACAACCTGCAGAAGCCCATCCTCAGCATCTTCACTCACGTCCCAATAACACAACCTGTAGAAACCCATCCTCAGCATCTCCATTCACCTCCTAATAATACAACCTGCAGAAACCCATTCTCAGCATCTCCACTCACCTTCCAATAACACAACCTGCAGAAACCCATCCTCAGCATCTCCACTCACCTTCCAATAACACAACCTGCAGAAACCCATCCTCAGCATCTCCACTCACCTTCCAATAACACAACCTGCAGAAAACCATCCTCAGCATCTTCACTCACCTCCCAATAACAAAGCCTGCAGAAACCCATCCTCAGCATCTCCACTGAGCTTCCAATAACACAACCTGCAGAAACCCATCCTCAGCATCTCCACTCACCTCCCAATAACACAACCTGAAGAAACCCATCCTCAGCATCTCCACTCACCTCCCAATAACACAACCTGCAGAAACCCATCCTCAGCATCTCCACTCACCTCCCCATAACACAACCTGCAGAAACCCATCCTCAGCATCTTCACTCACCTCCCAATAACACAACCTGCAGAAACCCATCCTCAGCATCTTCACTAACCTTCCAATAACACAACCTGCAGAAACCCATCCTCAGCATCTCCACTCACCTTCCCATAACACAACCTGCAGAAACCCATCCTCAGCATCTTCTCTCACCTCCCAATAACACAACCTGCAGAAACCCATCCTCAGCATCTTCACTCACCTCCCAATAACACAACCTGCAGAAACCCATCCTCAGCGTCTCCAATCACCTCCCAATACTACAACCTGCAGAAACTCATCCTCAGCATCTCCACTCACCTCCCAATAACACAACCTGCAGAAACTCATCCTCAGCATCTTCACTCACCTCCCAATAACACAACCTGCAGAAACCCATCCTCAGCATCTTCACTCACCTCCCAATAACACAAACTGCAGAAACCCATCCTCAGCATCTCCACTAACCTTCCAATAATACAACCTGCAGAAACCCATTCTCAATATCTTCACTCACCTCCCAATAACACAACCTGCAGAAACCCATCCTCAGCATCTCCACTCACCTCCCAATAACACAACCTGCAGAAACCCTTCCTCAGCATCTCCACTCACCTCCCAATAACACAACCTGCAGAAGCCCATTCTCAGCATCTTCACTCACCTCCCAATATAACAACCTGCAGCAACACATCCTCAGCATCTCCACTCACCTCCCAATAACACAACCTGCAGAACCCCATCCTCAGCATCTCCACTCACCTCCCAATAACACAACCTGCAGAAACCCATCCTCAGCATCTCCACTAACCTTCCAATAATACAACCTGCAGAAACCCGTCCTCAGCATCTCCACTCACCTCCCAATAACACAACCTGCAGAAAACCCATCCTCAGCATCTTCACTCACCCCCCAATAACACAACCTGCAGAAAACCCATCCTCAGCATCTTCACTCACCCCCCAATAACACAACCTGCAGAAACCCATCCTCAGCATCTTAACTAACCTCCCAATAACACAACCTGCAGAAACCCATTCTCAGCATCTTCACTCACCTCCCAATAACAGAATTGCAAAAGTAATGAAAAATAGCTCATTTCCACATTCATTGAAAATGGACATGGACTTGGTCTAATTTGATTGAGTGAGACTGTGGAGAATTTCAATCACTGAATGAGAATTCAGATAGTGGGATGCTGCCTGACTGGGAACCCATCTACATCAGTGAGCACAGGGATGATATGTGACTGGGATTGGGTGAGGGTTAGGACCCAGACTGGGAACCAATCTACATCAGTGAGCACAGGGATGATAGGGGACTGGGATTGGGTGATGGTTAGGACCCAGACTGGGAACCAATCTACAGCAGTGAGCACAGGGATGATAGGTGACTGGGATTGGGTGCGGGTTAGGATATGGCAGCAGAGTTGGAGATGAGCTGCGCTTCATGAAGATTTGTATCAGAAATTGTGTGACAGAATGTCATTGGATTAGTCGAGTGTGGATTTAACAAAGACACAGGTGATGATTTATTCTGCAGCTGAGATGAAGCAGAGGTGGCGATGGCAAGTGAGCAGGAATGGGAATGGCGAGAGTGTCTGGCTATAATAACTTTACTGTCAAAGGGAGAGCAGGGATTGTGAACAGCCTCCGATATTAACCAGAGAGCGAGTGGAGCCACTGGATAGGGAATGAGCTCAGTGACTGGAATCGATATTGATATTTATAGCTAAAGGCACAGAGCTTCAAGGTAAGGAAGTGTTATTCCCACTATTCCAGATGTTGCAAAGACCGCACCTGGAGTATTGCACAGTCCTGGCCCCTGATTTGAGGAAAGATGTAGGGGCTTTAGAGGCAGTTCAGAGGAGGTTGACGAGACTGACCGCAGAGATGAGGGCTTTGTCTTATCAAGAGAGTTGTTAAGAAGGAGTAGAGATCTAATTGTGGTTTATAAGATGATAAAAGGTGTGGGTGAAGTGGAAGTGGAGCGGATGCTTCCTCTTGTGGGGCGTTCTAGAACGAGAGGTCAGAATCTCAGGATAACAGGCAGCAAATGGGAATCAGAGCTGAGGAGAAACTACTTCTCCCAATGGGATGTGAACCTGTGGAATTCGCTATCCAGAGTGCGGGGCATGCTGGGACAGTGAGTACATTTAAGGAGCAGTTATATAGATTTTGAATTGGGAATGGGATGAGAATTTTGGACAATGGGCAGGGCGGCGGCGTTAAGCCGAGGATGAGATCAGCCAAGACCGAATGACGGAGCAGACGCGAGGGGCCAAATAGCCTCATTCTGCTCCTGGACCTGAAAACTTACAAACTTCTGTACTAAAGAACGTGGATTCAATCTTTCCAAGATGCAAATGACCAGAGCAATAATACACTTAAAGTGGTTTATACAATAAATAACTGGACAGGGAGACTTACCAGGGACACCGACAACAGCCAGGAGGGGATAGTAACCCGCTTGAGTTATCACCAGTGCGCCGTAGATCCGCCATGGTAAAGACTGGTCAGATATATAGTAAATACCCCAGTATAAACCCCTGTCCATTGCTGTAACGTTCCTGTGGGTAGTCCCCAGATTCTGATCCATTGCTGTAACGTTCCTGTGGGCAGTTCCCAGATTCTGATCCATTGCTGTAACGTTCCTGTGGGCAGTTCCCAGATTCTGATCCATTGCTGTAACGTTCCTGTGGGTAGTTCACAGATTCTGATCCATTGCTGTAACGTTCCTGTGGGTAGTTCCCAGATTCTGATCCATTGCTGTAACGTTCCTGTGGATAGTTCCCAGATTCTGATCCATTGCTGTAACGTTCCTGTGGGTAGTTCCCAGATTCTGCTCCATTGCTGTAACGTTCCTGTGGGTAGTTCCCAGATTCTGATCCATTGCTGTAACGTTCCTGTGGGTAGTTCCCAGATTCTGATCCATTGCTGTAACGTTCCTGTGGATAGTTCCCAGATTCTGATCCATTGCTGTAACGTTCCTGTGGGCAGTTCCCAGATTCTGATCCATTGCTGTAACGCTCCTGTGGGTAGTTCCCAGATTCTGATCCATTGCTGTAACGTTCCTGTGGATAGTTCCCAGATTCTGATCCATTGCTGTAACGTTCCTGTGGGTAGTCCCCAGATTCTGATCCATTGCTGTAACGTCCCTGTGGGTAGTTCCCGGATTCTGCTCCCTCCTCTCGGTCTCTCTGGAGCCGCTGATCTCTGGCAGTGTTGGAATTGACGCTCCCGCTGACAGTTTGGGATAACTCAATGAAAGGAATCGCTTATTAATACAGAGACAAACCCTCCAGTGACACGGTTAGATCCATGGAGACTGACATCAATCACAGTCACTAAACAAACAGGCTCAGTTAACCCCTTTCAATCCAATACTTTTTCTATCACAATGAAATAGAAGATTAGCCGGGTCTGGATTGGTTGTGTGACAGTGACTGAGGGATGGAGTGTGGAAATAGTGGACACACTGACCCTGATACTCAATCCTCATTGATATCTGAGTGGTTCCAGGGGACTGGGGCATTTTCACTGCCCCATCCTGTTTATAAAAGGAGAGAGGGATAAACCCTGGAGTGACAGAGCAGTCTGTATAATGTTAGTCACCAGGACATTTCTAGGGTCAGAGTGGGCAACAGGAATATTGCTCCTTCGCGAGGAAATGGTGTTATGTGACCAGAAACACGGCGATATTCGTGGGAAATCACATCGCATGTTGTTATTGCAGTTATATTTCAAAATAACTGGAGGATTAATGAGGGAACTGATATGAATTTATGTACTGGGACATATTGTGATCAAATGTCATTTATTAGAGTTGTTCTCTAGTCCCAAAGCCGTGGATTAAAGGGTCTGTGACAGTGAGAATGTGATATTGGCTAAGAAACAGAAAGCAGAGAGAAGCGGTGAATGATAGTTATTCAGACAGGAGGGGAGGAGACACTGATGTTCACTCGGGGTCCACATGAGGACAATTGCTCTTCAAGATACAATTCACTGAAATAGGCTTCAATGGAAAGAATTTCAACATTCACAAATGACATAGACTCAGCAATGACACAGTGAGCAGGGTAGCAGCAATCTTCAGCAGCATGTTCCCAGATCTGTGAAAGGGAGGGTCACGGGGAAAGTAAATTTAAATCACTGTCGTGTGGGTGATGCATTAGGGAGGAGGGCAGAGGACAGGAAATATAAACTAAACGGGACAAGTTTAAAAAGTGTACAGGAAGGGAGCGGGGACATGTCCACACTTTGCACTGGAAGGTCCTGGGGATAAGATTGGAAAAACCACAGAAGATATTTAACTTGATCAATAGAGGCGGAGACTCCGAAAAGAAGGATGTTAGGATCATAGAGTCATCGAGGTCCAGAGCACAGAAAGGCCATTCGGCCCATCTGGACTGGGCAGGTCAAAAACAACCACCTGAGTATTTGAATCCCACTTTCTAACACTTTGCCAACAGCCTATAGAGTTATAACCAGGTTTATAGAGAGGACCATAGCTGAATAATTGCTTCTTGTTCTGCCGCTAAATATACAAAAGGATGTGAGGATCTTGGAGACAAAACAAAGGATATTTAATGGAGTGTTGTCAGGGATGGAGGATTTCAGTTCAATATGGGGATTAGTGAACTGGAATTGTAATCTGTAGATCAGTTTAAGGTAAAGAGCAACTTCACAGAGGACTCCAAATTAGGAAGGAGTTTAGAGAGAGTGAGCAGAAAGGGTTCCACTGGAGTGTGTGTGTGGGCTGGCCGGGAGTGGCCTGGAGTGTGTGTGTGTGGGCTGGCCGGGAGTGGCCTGGAGTGTGTGTGTGGGCTGGCCGGGAGTGGCCTGGAGTGTGTGTGTGTGGGTTGGCCGGGAGTGGCCTGGCCTGGAGTGTGTGTGTGGGCTGGCCAGGAGTGGTCGGGAGTGTGTGTGTGGGCTGGCCGGGAGTGGCCTGGAGTGTGTGTGGGCTGGCCGGGAGTGGCCGGGAGTGTGTGTGTGGGCTGGCCGGGAGTGGCCTGGAGTGTGTGTGTGGACTGGACAAGAGTGGCCTGGAGTGTGTGTGTGGGCTGGCCGGGAGTGACCTGGAGTGTGTGTGTGGGCTGGCCGAGAGTGGCCTGGAGTGTGTGTGTGGGCTGGCCGGGAGTGGCCTGGAGTGTGTGTGGGCTGGCCGGGAGTGGCCTGGAGTGTGTGTGTGGGCTGGCCGGGAGTGGCCTGGAGTGTGTGTGTGGGCTGGCCGGGAGTGGCCTGGAGTGTGTGTGGGCTGGCCGGGAGTGGCCTGGAGTGTGTGTGGGCTGGCCGGGAGTGGCCTGGAGTGTGTGTGTGGGCTGGCCGGGAGTGGCCTGGAGTGTGTGTGTGGACTGGCCGGGAGTGGCCTGGCCTGGAGTGTGTGTGTGGACTGGCCGGGAGTGGCCTGGAGTGTGTGTGTGGGCTGGCCGGGAGTGGCCTGGAGTGTGTGTGTGGGCTGGCCTGGAGTGTGTGTGTGGGCTGGCCGGGATCGGTCTGGAGTGTGTGTGGGGGCTGGCCGGGAGTGGCCTGGAGTGTGTGTGTGGACTGGCCGGGAGTGGCCTGGAGTGTGTGTGTGGGTGGCCGGGAGTGGCCTGGAGTGTGTGCGTGGGAGGCCGGGAGTGACCTGGAGTGTGTGTGTGGGCTGGCCGGGAGTGGCCTGGAGTGTGTGTGTGGGCTGGCCGGGAGTGGCCTGGAGTGTGTGTGTGGGCTGGCCGGGAGTGGCCTGGAGTGTGTGTGTGGGCTGGCAGGGGGTGGCCTAGGGTGTGTGTGTGGGCTGGCCAGGAGTAGGACTGGCCAGGAGTAGCCTGGAGTGTGTGTGTGTGCTGTCCGGGAGTGACCTGGAGTGTGTGTGTGGGCTTGCCGGGAGTGGCCTGGAGTGTGTGTGTGGACTGGCCAAGAGTGGCCTGGAGTGTGTGTGTGGGCTGGCCGGGAGTGGCCTGGAGTGTGTGTGGGCTGGCCGGGAGTGGCCTGGAGTGTGTGTGTGGGCTGGCCGGGAGTGGCCTGGAGTGTGTGTGTGGGCTGGCCGAGAGTGGCCTGGAGTGTGTGTGGGCTGGCCGGGAGTGGCCTGGAGTGTGTGTGTGGGCTGGCCGGGAGTGGTCTGGAGTGTGTGTGTGTGTGGACTGGCCGGGAGTGGCCTGGAGTGTGTGTGTGGGCTGGCCGGGAGTGGCCTGGAGTGTGTGTGTGGGCTGGCCGGGAGTGGCCTGGAGTGTGTGTGTGGGCTGGCCGGGAGTGGCCTGGAGTGTGTGTGTGGGAGGCCGGGAGTGACCTGGAGTGTGTGTGTGGGCTGGCCGGGAGTGGCCTGGAGTGTGTGTGTGGGCTGGCCGGGAGTGGCCTGGAGTGTGTGCGTGGGAGGCCGGGAGTGACCTGGAGTGTGTGTGTGGATGGCCGGGAGTGGCCTGGAGTGCGTGTGTGGGCTGGCCGGGAGTGGGTGGAGTGTGTGTGTGGGCTGGCCGGGAGTGGCCTGGAGTGTGTGCGTGGGAGGCCGGGAGTGGCCTGGTGTGTGTGTGTGGGCTGGCCGGGAGTCGCCTGGAGTGTGTGTGGGGGCTGGCCGGGAGTGGCCTGGAGTGTGTGTGTGGGCTGGCCGGGAGTGGCCTGGAGTGTGTGTGTGGGCTGGCCGGGAGTGGCCTGGAGTGTGTGTGTGGGCTGGCCGGGAGTGGCCTGGAGTGTGTGTGTGGGCTGGCTGGGAGTGGCCTGGAGTGTGTGTTTGGGCTGGCCGAGAGTGGCCTGGAGTGTGTGTGTGTGTGCTGGCCGGGTGTCGCTTGGAGCGTGTGTGTGGGCTGGCCGGGAGTGGCCTGGAGTGTGTGTGTGGGCTGGCCGGGAGTGGCCTGGAGTGTGTGTGTGGGCTGGCCGGGAGTGGCTTGGAGTGTGTGTGTGGGCTGGCCGGGAGTGGCCTGGAGTGTGTGTGTGGGCTGGCCGGGAGAGGCCTGGCCTGGAGTGTGTGTGGGGGCTGGCCGGGAGTGGCCTGGCCTGGAGTGTGCGTGTGGGCTGGCCGGGAGAGGCCTGGCCTGGAGTGTGAGTGTGGACTGGCCGGGAGTGGCCTCGCCTGGAGTGTGTGTGTGGGCTGGCCGGGAGAGGCCTGGCCTGGAGTGTGTGTGTGGGCTGGCCGGGAGTGGCCTGGAGTGTGTGTGGGGGCTGGCCGGGAGTGGCCTGGCCAGGAGTCTGTGTGTGGGCTGGCCGGGAGTGGCCTGGAGTGTGTGTGTGGGCTGGCCGGGAGTGGCCTGGAGTGTGTCTGGGCTGGCCGGGAGTGGCCGGGAGTGTGTGTGTGGGCTGGCAGGGAGTGGCCTGGAGTGTGAGTGTGGGCTGGCCGGGAGAGGCCTGGAGTGTGTGTGTGGGCTGGCTGGGAGTGGCCTGGAGTGTGTGTGTGGTCTGGCCGGGAGTGGCCTGGAGTGTGAGTGTGGGCTGGCCGGGAGTGGCCTGGAGTGTGTGTGTGGGCTGGCTGGGAGTGGCCTGGAGTGTGTGTGAGGGCTGGCCGGCAGTGGCCTGGAGTGTGTGTGTGGGCTGGCCGGTAGTGGCCTGGAATGTGTGTGTGGGCTGGCCGGGAGTGGCCTGGAGTGTGTGTGTGGGCTGGCCGGGAGTGGCCTGTAGTGTGAGTGTGGGCTGGCCGGGAGTGGCCTGGAGTGTGTGTGTGGGCTGGCCGGCAGTGGCCTGGAGTGTGTGTGTGGGCTGGCCGGGAGTGACCTGGAGTGTGTGTGTGGGCTGGCCGGGAGTGGCCTGGAGTGTGTGTGTGTGCTGGCTGGGAGTGGCCTGGAATGTGTGTGTGGGCTGGCCGGGAGTGGCCTGGAGTGTGTGTGTGGGCTGGCCGGGAGTGGTCTGGAGTGTGTGTGTGGGCTGGCCGGGAGTGGTCTGGAGTGTGTGTGTGGGCTGGCCGGGAGTGGCCTGGCCAGGAGTCTGTGTGTGGGCTGGCCGGGAGAGGCCTGGAGTGTGTGTGTGGGCTGGCCGGGAGTGGCCTGGAGTGTGTGTGTGGGCTGGCCTGGAGTGTGTGTGTGGGCTGGCCTGGAGTGTTTGTGTGGGCTGGCAGGGAGTGGAATGGTGTGTGTGTGGGCTGGCCGGGAGAGGCCTGGAGTGTGTGTGTGGGCTGGCCGGGAGTGGCCTGGCCTGGAGTGTGTGTGTGGACTGGCCGGGAGTGGCCTGGCCTGGAGTGTGTGTGGGGGCTGGCCGTGAGTGGCCTGGCCTGGAGTGTGTGTGTGGGCTGGCCGGGAGAGTCCTGGAGTGTGTGTGTGGGCTGGCCGGGAGTGGCCTGGCCTGGAGTGTGAGTGTGGACTGGCCGGGAGTGGCCTGGCCTGGTGTGTGTGTGTGGGCTGGCCGGGAGTGGCCTGGAGTGTGTGTGTGGGCTGGCCGGGAGAGTCCTGGAGTGTGTGTGTGGGCTGGCCGGGAGTGGCCTGGAGTGTGTGTGTGGGCTGGCCGGGAGTCGCCTGGAGTGTGTGTGTGGGCTGGCCGGGAGTGGCCTGGAGTGTGTGTGTGGGCTGACCGGGAGTGGCCTGGAGTGTGTGTGTGGGCTGGCCGGGAGTGGCCTTGCCTGGAGTGTGTGTGTGGGCTGGCCGGGAGTGGCCTGGAGTGTGTGTGTGGGCTGGCCGGGAGTGGCCTGGAGTGTGAGTGTGGGCTGGCCGGGAGTGGCCTGGAGTGTGTGTGTGGGCTGGCCGGGAGTGGCCTGGCCTGGAGTGTGTGTGTGGGCTGGCCAGGAGTGGCCTGGAATGTGTGTGTGGGCTGGCCGGGAGTGGCCTGGAGTGTGAGAGTGGGCTGGCCGGGAGTGGCCTGGCGTGTGTCTGTGGGCTGGCCGGGACTGGCCTGGCCTGGAGTGTGTGTGTGGACTGGCCGGGAGTGGCCTGGCCTGGAGTGTCAGTGTGGACTGGCCGGGAGTGGCCTGGCCTGGAGTGTGTGTGTGGGCCGGCCGGGAGTGGCCTGGAGTGTGTGTGTGGGCTGGCCGGGAGTGGCCTGGAGTGTGTGTGTGGGCTGGCCGGGAGTGGCCTGGAGTGTGTGTTTGGCTGGCCGGGAGTGGCCTGGAGTGTATGTGTGGGCTGGCCGGGAGTGGCCTGGAGTGTGTGCGTGGGAGGCCGGGAGTGACCTGGAGTGTGTGTGTGGGCTGGCCGGGAGTGGCCTGGAGTGCGTGTGTGGGCTGGCCGGGAGTGGGTGGAGTGTGTGTGTGGGCTGGCCGGGAGTGGCCTGGAGTGTGTGCGTGGGAGGCCGGGAGTGGCCTGGAGTGTGTGTGTGGGCTGGCCGGGAGTGGCCTGGAGTGTGTGTGTGGGCTGGCCGGGAGTGGCCTGGAGTGTGTGTGTGGGCTGGCCGGGAGTGGCCTCGAGTGTGTGTGTGGGCTGGCCGGGAGTGGCCTGGAGTGTGTGTGTGGGCTGGCCGGGAGTGGCCTGGAGTGTGTGTGTGGGCTGGCTGGGAGTGGCCTGGAGTGTGTGTTTGGGCTGGCCGAGAGTGGCCTGGAGTGTGTGTGTGTGTGCTGGCCGGGAGTCGCATGGAGCGTGTGTGTGGGCTGGCCGGGAGTGGCCTGGAGTGTGTGTGTGGGCTGGCCGGGAGTGGCCTGGAGTGTGTGTGTGGGCTGGCCGGGAGTGGCTTGGAGTATGTGTGTGGGCTGGCCGGGAGTGGCCTGGAGTGTGTGTGTGGGCTGGCCGGGAGAGGCCTGGCCTGGAGTGTGAGTGTGGACTGGCCGGGAGTGGCCTGGCCTGGAGTGTGTGTGTGGGCTGGCCGGGAGAGGCCTGGCCTGGAGTGTGTGTGTGGGCTGGCCGGGAGTGGCCTGGAGTGTGTGTGGGGGCTGGCCGGGAGTGGCCTGGCCAGGAGTCTGTGTGTGGGCTGGCCGGGAGTGGCCTGGAGTATGTGTGTGGGCTGGCCGGGAGTGGCCTGGAGTGTGTCTGGGCTGGCCGGGAGTGGCCGGGAGTGTGTGTGTGGGCTGGCAGGGAGTGGCCTGGAGTGTGAGTGTGGGCTGGCCGGGAGAGGCCTGGAGTGTGTGTGTGGGCTGGCTGGGAGTGGCCTGGAGTGTGTGTGTGAGCTGGCCGGGTGTGGCCTGGAGTGTGAGTGTGGGCTGGCCGGGAGTGGCCTGGAGTGTGTGTGTGGGCTGGCTGGGAGTGGCCTGGAGTGTGTGTGAGGGCTGGCCGGGAGTGGCCTGGAGTGTGTGTGTGGGATGGCCGGGAGTGGCCTGGAATGTGTGTGTGGGCTGGCCGGGAGTGGCCTGGAGTGTGTGTGTGGCTGGCCGGGAGTGGCCTGGAGTGTGAGTGTGGGCTGGCCGGGAGTGGCCTGGAGTGTGTGTGTGGGCTGGCCGGCAGTGGCCTGGAGTGTGTGTGTGGGCTGGCCGGGAGTGACCTGGAGTGTGTGTGTGGGCTGGCCGGGAGTGGCCTGGAGTGTGTGTGTGGGCTGGCTGGGAGTGGCCTGGAATGTGTGTGTGGGCTGGCCGGGAGTGGCCTGGAGTGTGTGTGTGGGCTGGCCGGGAGTGGTCTGGAGTGTGTGTGTGGGCTGGCCGGGAGTGGTCTGGAGTGTGTGTGTGGGCTGGCCGGGAGTGGCCTGTCCAGGAGTCTGTGTGTGGGCTGGCCGGGAGAGGCATGGAGTGTGTGTGTGGGCTGGCCGGGAGTGGCCTGGAGTGTGTGTGTGGGCTGGCCTGGAGTGTGTGTGTGGGCTGGCCGGGAGTGTGTGTGTGGGCTGGCAGGGAGTGGAATGGAGTGTGTGTGTGGGCTGGCCGTGTGAGGCCTGGAGTGTGTGTGTGGGCTGGCCGGGAGTGGCCTGGCCTGGAGTGTGTGTGTGGACTGGCCGGGAGTGGCCTGGCCTGGAGTGTGTGTGGGGGCTGGCCGGGAGTGGCCTGGCCTGGAGTGTGTGTGTGGGCTGGCCGGGAGAGTCCTGGACTGTGTGTGTGGGCTGGCCGGGAGTGGCCTGGCCTGGAGTGTGAGTGTGGACTGGCCGGGAGTGGCCTGGCCTGTTGTGTGTGTGTGGGCTGGCCGGGAGTGGCCTGGAGTGTGTGTGTGGGCTGGCCGGGAGAGTCCTGGAGTGTGTGTGTGGGCTGGCCGGGAGTGGCCTGGAGTGTGTGTGTGGGCTGGCCGGGAGCCGCCTGGAGTGTGTGTGTGGGCTGGCCGGGAGTGGCCTGGAGTGTGTGTGTGGGCTGACCGGGAGTGGCCTGGAGTGTGTGTGTGGGCTGGCCGGGAGTGGCCTTGCCTGGAGTGTGTGTGTGGGCTGGCCGGGAGTGGCCTGGAGTGTGTGTGTGGGCTGGCCGGGAGTGGCCTGGAGTGTGAGTGTGGGCTGGCCGGGAGTGGCCTGGAGTGTGTGTGTGGGCTGGCCGGGAGTGGCCTGGCCTGGAGTGTGTGTGTGGGCTGGCCGGGAGTGGCCTGGAGTGTGTGTGTGGGCTGGCCGGGAGTGGCCTGGAGTGTGAGTGTGGGCTGGCCGTGAGTGGCCTGGAGTGTGTCTGTGGGCTGGCCGGGACTGGCCTGGCCTGGAGTGTGTGTGTGGACTGGCCGGGAGTGGCCTGGCCTGGAGTGTGAGTGTGGACTGGCCGGGAGTGGCCTGGCCTGGAGTGTGTGTGTGGGCCGGCCGGGAGTGGCCTGGAGTGTGTGTGTGGGCCGGCCGGGAGTGGCCTGGAGTGTGTGTGTGGGCTGGCCGGGAGTGGCCTGGAGTGTGTGTGTGGGCTGTCCGGGAGTGGCCTGGAGTGTGTGTGTGGGCTGGCCGGGAGTGGAATGGAGTGTGTGTGTGGGCTGTCCGCGAGTGGCCTGGAGTGTGAGTGTGGGCTGGCCGGGAGTGGCCTGGACTGTGTGTGTGGGCTGGCCGGGTCTGGCCTGGTGTGTGTGTGTGGGCTGGCCGGGAGAGTCCTGGAGTGTGTGTGTGTGCTGGCCGGGAGAGTCCTGGAGTGTGTGTGTGGGCTGGCCGGGAGTGGCCTGGCCTGAAGTGTGAGTGTGGGCTGGGCGGGAGTGGCCTGGCCTGGAGTGTGTGTGTGGGCTGGCCCCCCACCTACCCCCTCATTGTAGAATCGACTTGCGTATTCTAGAATCTCCCCCCTTTTCTTACTATTTTTCCAGGGAATAATTTACAGTGGTCCCTGGGCAGTATATAATTATATACAGTGGTCTCTGGCTAGTATATCATTATATACAGTGGTCCCTGGGCAGTATATCATTATTGACCGTGGTCCCTGGGTAGCATATCATTATATACAGTGGTCTCGGGCTAGTCTATCATTATATACAGAGGTCCCTGGGCAGTATATCATTATTGACAGTGGTCCCTGGGTAGTATATCATTATTTACAGTGGTCTCTGTGCAGAATATCATTATTTACAGTGGTCCCTGGGCAGTATATCATTATTTACATTGGTCCCTGAGCAGTATATCTTTATATACAGTGGTACCTGCGCAGTATATCATTATTGACAGTGGTCCCTGGGTAGTATTTCATTATTTAATGTGGTCTCTCTGCAGAATATCATTATTTACAGTAGTCCCTGGGTGGTATGTCATGACTCTTTGCAGAATATCATTATATACAGTGGTTCCTGCGTAGTATGTCATTACTTACAGTGGTCACTGGGGAGAATATCATTATTTACAGTGGTCCCGGTTAGTGTATCATTATCCACCGTTGCCCCTGGGTAGAATATCATTATCTTCAGCGGTTCCTGGGTTGTATACCATTATTTACAGTGGCCTTGGGGAGGTAGCATTATTTACAGTGGCCACTGGACAGTATTTCATTAGTTACAGTGGTCCCTGGGCAGTATATCATTATTTACAGTGGTCCTTGGAAAGTGCATCATTATTTACAGTGATCCCAGGGTAGATTATTATCATTTGCAATTTTCCTTTGGTAGTACAGCATTTTTTACACGGGTCCCTGAGTAGTATCTCATTCTTTACAGTGGTCCCTGGGAAGCATATCATTATTTACAGTGGTCCCTGTGTTGTATATCATTATGCACAGCGGTCCCTGGGTAGAATAACATTATATACAGTGGTCCCTGGTTAGTAATTCATTATTTACAGTCGTCCCTGGATAGTATACCATTGTTTACAGTGGCCTTGGGTAGGTATCATCATTTACAGTGGTCACTGGATAGTAATTCATTATTTACAGTGGTCCCTGGGTAGAATATCATTATTTACAGTGGTCCATGGATAGTATATCATTATCTGCAGTGGTCCCTGGTTAGAATACCATTATTTACTGTGGTCCCTGGGTAGTTTCTCATTATTTACAATGGTCCCTGAGCGGTATATCAGTATCTACAATGGTCCCTGGGTATTATCTCATTACTTACAGTGGTCCCTGGGGAGAATATCATTATTTACAGTGGTCTCTGTGTAGTATATCATTATCTACAATGGTCCCTGGGTATTATGTCATCATTTACAGAGGCCCCCGGGTAGAATATCATTATTTACAGTGACCCCTGGGTAGTATATCCATATCTACAATGGCCCCTGGGTATTATCTCATTATTTACTGAGGTACCTGGGTAGAATATCATTATTTACTGTGGTCCCAGGGTAGTATCTCATTATTTACAATGGTCCCTGTGTGGTATATCAGTATCTACAATGGTCTCTGGGTATTATCTCATTATTTACTGTGGACCCTGGGTAGTATATCATAATTTACTGTGGTCCCAGGGTAGTATCTCATCATTTGCAATGGTCCCTGAGTGGTATATCAGTATCTACAATGGTCCCTGGGTATTATCTCATAATTTACTGTGGTCCCTGGGGAGGATATCATTATTTACATTGGTCTCTGGGTTGTATATCATTATTTACAGTGGTCCCTGGGTAGTATATCATTATTTACAGTGGGCCGTGAGTGGTATATCAGTATCTACAATGGTCCCTGGGTATTATATCATTATTTACTGTGGTCCCTGGGTAGTACATCATTATTTACTGTGGTTCCAGGGTAGTATCTCATTATTTACAATGGTCCCTGTGTGGTATATCAGTATCTACAATGGTCTCTGGGTATTATCTCATTATTTACTGTGGTCCCTGGGTAGTATCTCATTATTTACTGTGGTCCCAGGGTAGTATCTGATTATTTGCAATGGTCCCTGAGTGGTATATCAGTACCTACAATGATCCCTGGGTATTATCTCATTATTTACTGTGGTCCCTGGGGAGAATAGCATTATTTACATTGGTCTCTGGGTAGTATATCATTATTTACAGTGGTCCCTGGGTAGTAGATCATTATATACAGTGGTCCCTGAGTGGTATATCCGTATCTACAATGGCCCCTGGGTATTATCTCATTATTGACTGAGGTCCCTGGGTAGAATATCATTATTTACTGTGGTCCCTGGGTAGTATCTTATTATTTACAATGGTCCCTGTGTGTTATATCAGTACCTACAATGGTCCCTGGGTATTATCTCATTATTTACTGTGGTCCCTGGGTAGTATATCATTATTCACTGTGGTCCCAGGGTAGTATCTCATTATTTACAGTGGTCCCTGAGTGGTATATCAGTATCTACAATGGTCCCTGGGTAGTATCTCATTACTTACAGTGGTCCCTGGGTAGTATCTCATAATTTACAGAGGTCTCTGGGGAGTATATTCTTATCTACAATGGTCCCTGGGTATTATCTCATTATTTGCAGTGGTTTGGGGAGAATATCATTATTTACAGTGGTCTCTAGGTAGTATATCATTATTTACAGTGGTCCCTGGGTAGAGTATCAGGATCTACAGTGGTCCCTGGGTAATATATCATTATTTACAGTGGTCCCTGGGTATAATCTCATTATTTAC
This sequence comes from Scyliorhinus torazame, assembly GCF_047496885.1. Taxonomy (NCBI): domain Eukaryota; kingdom Metazoa; phylum Chordata; class Chondrichthyes; order Carcharhiniformes; family Scyliorhinidae; genus Scyliorhinus; species Scyliorhinus torazame. Next base: position 30,906,542 of record NC_092711.1, on the reverse strand, counting down.
TGTGGTTTGGGGAGAATATCATTATTTACAGTGGTCCCTGGGTAGTATATCATTATTTAGAGTGGTCCCTGGATAGAGTATCAGGATCTACAATGGTCCCTGTGTAATATATCATTACTTACAGTGGTCCCTGAGTGTTATCTCATTATTTACTGTGGTCCCTGGGTGGTATATCATTATTTACAGTGGTCCCTGGGTATTATCTCATTAGTTACTGTGGTCCCTGTGGAGAATATCATTATTTACAGTGGTCTCTGGGTAGAATATCCGTATCTACAATGGTCCCTGGGTAGTATCTCATTATTTACTGTGGTCCCTGGGTAGTATCTCATTATTTACTGTGGTCCCTGTGGAGAATATCATTATTTACAGTGGTCTCTGGGTATTATCTCATTATTTACTGTGGTCCCTGTGCAGAATATCATTATTTACAGTGGTCTCTGGGTAGTATATACGTATCTACAATGGTCCCTGGGAAGTATCTCATTATTTACTGTGGTCCCTGGGTATTATATCATTATTTACTGTGGTCCCTGGGTAGTATATCATTATTTACAGTGGTCTCTGGCTAGTATATCATTATATACAGTGGTCCCTGGGAGGTATATCATTATTGACAGTGGTCCCTGGGTAGCATATCATTATTGACAGTGGTCCCTGGGTAGTATATCATTATTTACAGTGGTCTCTGTGCAGAATATCATTATTTACAGTAGTCCCTGGGTGGTATGTCATGACTTACAGTGGCCACTGGGTTGTATATCATTATTTACAGTGGTCTCTGTGCAGAATATCATTATATACAGTGGTTCCTGGGTAGTATGTCATTACTTACAGTGGTCACTGGGGAGAATATCATTATTTACAGTGGTCCCGGTTAGTGTATCATTATCTACCGTTGTCCCTGGGTAGAATATCATTATCTTCAGCGGTTCCTGGGTTGTATACCATTATTTACAGTGGCCTTGGGGAGATAGCATCATTTATAGTGGCCACTGGATAGTATTTCATTAGTTACAGTGGTCCCTGGGCAGTCTATCATTATTTACAGTGGTCCTTGGATAGTGCATCACTATTTACAGTGATCCCAGGGTAGATTATTATCATTTGCAATGGTCCATCGGTAGTACAGCATTTTTTACACGGGTCCCTGAGTAGTATCTCATTCTTTACAGTGGTCCCTGAGAAGCATATCGTTATTTACAGTGGTCCCTGTGTAGTATATCATTATGCACAGCGGTCCCTGCGTAGAATAACATTATATACAGTGGTCCCAGGTTAGTAAATCATTATTTACAGTCGTCCCTGGATAGTATACCATTATTTACAGTGGCCTTGGGTAGGTATCATCATTTACAGTGGTCACTGGATAGTAATTCATTATTTACAGTTGTCCCTGGGTAGAATATCATTATTTACAGTGGTCCCTGGATTGTATATCATCATCTGCAGTGGTCCCTGGTTAGAATATCATTATTTACTGTGGTCCCTGGGTAGTATGTCATTATTTACAATGGTCCCTGAGCGGTATATCAGTATCTACAATGGTCCCTGGGTATTATCTCATTACTTACAGTGGTCCCTGGGGAGAATATCATTATTTACAGTGGACTCTGGGTAGTATATCATTATCTACAATGGTTCCTGGGTATTATCTCATCATTTACAGTGGTCCCCGGGTAGAATATCATTATTTACAGTGACCCCTGGGTAGTATATCAATATCTACAATGGCCCCTGGGTATTATCTCATTATTTACTGAGGTCCCTGGGTAGAATATCATTATTTACTGTGGTCCCTGGGTAGTATCTCATTATTTACAATGGTCCCTGTGTGGTATATCAGTATCTACAATGGTCTCTTGGTATTATCCCATTATTTACTGTTGTCTCTGGGTAGTATATCATTATTTACTGTGGTCCCAGGGTAGTATCTCATTATTTACTGTGGTCCCAGGGTAGTATATCATTATCTACAATGGTCCCTGGGTATTATGTCATCATTTACAGAGGCCCCCGGGTAGAATATCATTATTTACAGTGACCCCTGGGTAGTATATCCATATCTACAATGGCCCCTGGGTATTATCTCATTATTTACTGAGGTACCTGGGTAGAATATCATTATTTACTGTGGTCCCAGGGTAGTATCTCATTATTTACAATGGTCCCTGTGTGGTATATCAGTATCTACAATGGTCTCTGGGTATTATCTCATTATTTACTGTGGTCCCTGGGTAGTATATCATAATTTACTGTGGTCCCAGGGTAGTATCTCATCATTTGCAATGGTCCCTGAGTGGTATATCAGTATCTACAATGGTCCCTGGGTATTATCTCATAATTTACTGTGGTCCCTGGGGAGAATATCATTATTTACATTGGTCTCTGGGTTGTATATCATTATTTACAGTGGTCCCTGGGTAGTATATCATTATTTACAGTGGGCCGTGAGTGGTATATCAGTATCTACAATGGTCCCTGGGTATTATATCATTATTTACTGTGGTCCCTGGGTAGTACATCATTATTTACTGTGGTTCCAGGGTAGTATCTCATTATTTACAATGGTCCCTGTGTGGTATATCAGTATCTACAATGGTCTCTGGGTATTATCTCATTATTTACTGTGGTCCCTGGGTAGTATATCATTATTTATTGTGGTCCCAGGGTAGTATCTCATTATTTACTGTGGTCCCAGGGTAGTATCTCATTATTAACAATGGTCCCGGTGTGGTATAATAGTATCTACAATGGTCCCTGGGTATTATCTCATTATTTACTGTGGTCCCTGGGTAGTATCTCATTATTTACTGTGGTCCCAGGGTAGTATCTGATTATTTTCAATGGTCCCTGAGTGGTATATCAGTACCTACAATGATCCCTGGGTATTATCTCATTATTTACTGTGGTCCCTGGGGAGAATAGCATTATTTACATTGGTCTCTGGGTAGTATATCATTATTTACAGTGGTCCCTGGGTAGTAGATCATTATATACAGTGGTCCCTGAGTGGTATATCCGTATCTACAATGGCCCCTGGGTATTATCTCATTATTGACTGAGGTCCCTGGGTAGAATATCATTATTTACTGTGGTCCCTGGGTAGTATCTCATTATTTACAATGGTCCCTGTGTGTTATATCAGTACCTACAATGGTCCCTGGGTATTATCTCATTATTTACTGTGGTCCCTGGGTAGTATATCATTATTCACTGTGGTCCCAGGGTAGTATCTCATTATTTACAGTGGTCCCTGAGTGGTATATCAGTATCTACAATGGTCCCTGGGTAGTATCTCATTACTTACAGTGGTCCCTGGGTAGTATCTCATAATTTACAGAGGTCTCTGGGGAGTATATTCTTATCTACAATGGTCCCTGGGTATTATCTCATTATTTGCAGTGGTTTGGGGAGAATATCATTATTTACAGTGGTCTCTAGGTAGTATATCATTATTTACAGTGGTCCCTGGGTAGAGTATCAGGATCTACAGTGGTCCCTGGGTAATATATCATTATTTACAGTGGTCCCTGGGTATAATCTCATTATTTACTGTGGTTTGGGGAGAATATCATTATTTACAGTGGTCCCTGGGTAGTATATCATTATTTAGAGTGGTCCCTGGATAGAGTATCAGGATCTACAATGGTCCCTGTGTAATATATCATTACTTACAGTGGTCCCTGAGTGTTATCTCATTATTTACTGTGGTCCCTGGGTGGTATATCATTATTTACAGTGGTCCCTGGGTATTATCTCATTAGTTACTGTGGTCCCTGTGGAGAATATCATTATTTACAGTGGTCTCTGGGTAGAATATCCGTATCTACAATGGTCCCTGGGTAGTATCTCATTATTTACTGTGGTCCCTGGGTAGTATCTCATTATTTACTGTGGTCCCTGTGGAGAATATCATTATTTACAGTGGTCTCTGGGTATTATCTCATTATTTACTGTGGTCCCTGTGCAGAATATCATTATTTACAGTGGTCTCTGGGTAGTATATACGTATCTACAATGGTCCCTGGGAAGTATCTCATTATTTACTGTGGTCCCTGGGTATTATATCATTATTTACTGTGGTCCCTGGGTAGTATATCATTATTTACAGTGGTCTCTGGCTAGTATATCATTATATACAGTGGTCCCTGGGAGGTATATCATTATTGACAGTGGTCCCTGGGTAGCATATCATTATTGACAGTGGTCCCTGGGTAGTATATCATTATTTACAGTGGTCTCTGTGCAGAATATCATTATTTACAGTAGTCCCTGGGTGGTATGTCATGACTTACAGTGGCCACTGGGTTGTATATCATTATTTACAGTGGTCTCTGTGCAGAATATCATTATATACAGTGGTTCCTGGGTAGTATGTCATTACTTACAGTGGTCACTGGGGAGAATATCATTATTTACAGTGGTCCCGGTTAGTGTATCATTATCTACCGTTGTCCCTGGGTAGAATATCATTATCTTCAGCGGTTCCTGGGTTGTATACCATTATTTACAGTGGCCTTGGGGAGATAGCATCATTTACAGTGGCCACTGGATAGTATTTCATTAGTTACAGTGGTCCCTGGGCAGTCTATCATTATTTACAGTGGTCCTTGGATAGTGCATCACTATTTACAGTGATCCCAGGGTAGATTATTATCATTTGCAATGGTCCATCGGTAGTACAGCATTTTTTACACGGGTCCCTGAGTAGTATCTCATTCTTTACAGTGGTCCCTGAGAAGCATATCGTTATTTACAGTGGTCCCTGTGTAGTATATCATTATGCACAGCGGTCCCTGCGTAGAATAACATTATATACAGTGGTCCCAGGTTAGTAAATCATTATTTACAGTCGTCCCTGGACAGTATACCATTATTTACAGTGGCCTTGGGTAGGTATCATCATTTACAGTGGTCACTGGATAGTAATTCATTATTTACAGTTGTCCCTGGGTAGAATATCATTATTTACAGTGGTCCCTGGATTGTATATCATCATCTGCAGTGGTCCCTGGTTAGAATATCATTATTTACTGTGGTCCCTGGGTAGTATGTCATTATTTACAATGGTCCCTGAGCGGTATATCAGTATCTACAATGGTCCCTGGGTATTATCTCATTACTTACAGTGGTCCCTGGGGAGAATATCATTATTTACAGTGGACTCTGGGTAGTATATCATTATCTACAATGGTTCCTGGGTATTATCTCATCATTTACAGTGGTCCCCGGGTAGAATATCATTATTTACAGTGACCCCTGGGTAGTATATCAATATCTACAATGGCCCCTGGGTATTATCTCATTATTTACTGAGGTCCCTGGGTAGAATATCATTATTTACTGTGGTCCCTGGGTAGTATCTCATTATTTACAATGGTCCCTGTGTGGTATATCAGTATCTACAATGGTCTCTTGGTATTATCCCATTATTTACTGTTGTCTCTGGGTAGTATATCATTATTTACTGTGGTCCCAGGGTAGTATCTCATTATTTACTGTGGTCCCAGGGTAGTATCTCATTATTTACAATGGTCCCTGTGTGGTATAATAGTATCTACAATGGTCCCTGGGTATTATCTCATTATTTACTGTGGTCCCTGGGGAGAATATCATTATTTACAGTGGTCCCTGGGTAGAGTATCAGGATCTACAATGGTCCCTGGGTAATATATCATTATTTACAGTGGTTTGGGGAGAATATCATTATTTACAATGGTCGCTGTGGAGAATATCATTATTTACAGTGGTCCCTGGATAGTATTTCATTAGTTACAGTGGTCCCTGGGCAATATATCATTATTTACAGTGGTCCTTGGATAGTGCATCATTATTTACAGTGATCCCAGGGTAGATTATTATCATTTGCAATGTTCCTTTAGTAGTACAGCATTCTTTACACGGGTCCCTGAGTAGTATCTCATTCTTTACAGTGGTCCCTGGGAAGCATATCGTCATTTACAGTGGTCCCTGTGTAGTATCTCATTATGCACAGCGGTCCCTGGGTAGAATAACATTATTTACAGTGGTCCCTGGATAGTATATCATTACCTGCAGTGGTGCCTGGTTAGAATATCATTATTTACTGTGGTCCCTGGGTAGTATCTCATTATTTACAATGGTCCCTGAACATTATATCAGTATCTACAATGGTCCCTGGGTATTATCTCATTACTTACAGTGTCCCTGGGGAGAATATCGTTATTTACAGTGGTCTCTGGATAGTATATCATTATCTACAATGGTCCCTGGGTATTATCTCATCATTTACAGTGGTCCCCGGGTAGAATATAATTATTTACAGTGACCCCTGGGTAGTATATCCGTATCGACAATGGCCCCTGGGTATTATCTCGATATTTACTGAGGTCCCTGGGTAGAATATCATTATTTACTGTGGTCCCAGAGTAGTATCTCATTATTTACAATGGTCCCTGAGTGGTATATCAGTATCTACAATGGTCCCTGGGTATTATCTAATTATTTACTGTGGTCCCTGGGGAGAATATCATTATTTACAGTGGTCCCTGAGTGGTATATCCGTTTCTACAATGGCCCCTGGGTATTATCTCATTATTTACTGTGGTCCCTGGGTAGAATATCATTATTTACAGTGGTCTCTGGGAAGTATATCCGTATCTACAATGGTCCCTGGGTAGTATCTCGTTATTTACTGTGGTCCCTGGGTAGTATCTCATTATTTACTGTGGTCCCTGTGGAGAATACCATTATTTACAGTGGTCTCTGGGTAGTATATACGTATCTACAATGGTCCCTGGGAAGTATCTCATTATTTACTGTGGTCCCTGGGTAGTATATCATTATTTACAGTGGTCTCTGGCTAGTATATCATTATATACAGTGGTCCCTGGGCAGTATATCATTATTGACAGTGGTCCCTGGGTAGCATATCATTATATACAGTGGTCGCTGGCTAGTCTATCATTATATACAATGGTCCCTGGGCAGTATATCATTATTGACAGTGGTCCCTGGGTAGCATATCATTATATACAGTGGTCTCTGGCTAGTCTATCATTATATACAGTGGTCCCTGGGCAGTATATCTTTATTGACAGTGGTCCCTGGGTAGTATATCATTATTTACAGTGGTCTCTGTGCAGAATATCATTATTTACAGTGGTCCCTGGGCAGTATATCATTATTTACATTGGTCCCTGGGCAGTATATCTTTATATACAGTGGTCCCTGCGCAGTATATCATTATTGACAGTGGTCCCTGGGTAGTATATCATTATTTACAGTGGTCTCTGTGCAGAATGTCATTATTTACAGTAGTCCCTGGGTGGTATGTCATGACTTACAGTGGTCACTGGGTTGTATATCATTATTTGCAGTGGTCTCTGTGCAGAATATCATTATATACTGTGGTTCCTGGGTAGAATGTCATTACTTACAGTGGTCACTGGGGAGAATATCATTACTTACAGTGGTCCAGGTTATTGTATCATTATCGACCGTTGTCCCTGGGTAGAATATCATTATCTTCAGCGGTTCCTGGGTTGTATACCATTATTTACAGTGGCCTTGGGGAGCATCATTTACAGTGGCCACTGGATAGTATTTCATTAGTTACAGTGGTCCCTGGGCAATATATCATTATTTACAGTGGTCCTTGGATAGTGCATCATTATTTACAGTGATCCCAGGGTAGATTATTATCATTTGCAATGGTCCTTTAGTAGTACAGCATTCTTTACACGGGTCCCTGAGTAGTATCTCATTCTTTACAGTGTTCCCTGGGAAGCATATCGTCATTTACAGTGGTCCCTGTGTAGTATCTCATTATGCACAGCGGTCCCTGGGTAGAATAACATTATATACAGTGGTCCCTGGTTAGTAAATCATTATTTACAGTCGTCCCTGGATAGTATACCATTATTTACAGTGGCCTTGGGTAGGTATCATCATTTACAGTGGTCACTGGATAGTAATTCATTATTTACAGTGGTCCCTGGGTAGAATATCATTATTTACAGTGGTCCCTGGATAGTATATCATTACCTGCAGTGGTCCCTGGTTAGAATATCATTATTTACTGTGGTCCCTGGGTAGTATCTCATTATTTACAATGGTCCCTGAACGGTATATCAGTATCTACAATGGTCCCTGGGTATTATCTCATTACTTACAGTGTCCCTGGGGAGAATATCGTTATTTACAGTGGTCTCTGGATAGTATATCATTATCTACAATGGTCCCTGGGTATTATCTCATCATTTACAGTGGTCCCCGGGTAGAATATCATTATTTACAGTGACCCCTGGGTAGTATATCCGTATCGACAATGGCCCCTGGGTATTATCTCGATATTTACTGAGGTCCCTGGGTAGAATATCATTATTTACTGTGGTCCCTGGGTAGTATCTCATTATTTACAATGGTCCCTGTGTGTTATATCAGTACCTATAATGGTCCCTGGGTATTATCTCATTATTTACTGTGGTCCCTGGGTAGTATATCATTATTTACTGTGGTCCCAGGGTAGTATCTCATTATTTACTGTGGTCCCAGGGTAGTATCACATTATTTACAATGGTCCCTGTGTGGTATAATAGTATCTACAATGGTCACTGGGTATTATCTCATTATTTACTGTGGTCCCTGGGTAGTATATCATTATTTACTGTGGTCCCAGGGTAGTATCTCATCATTTACAATGGTCCCTGAGTGGTATATCAGTATCTACAATGTTCCCTGGGTATTATCTCATTATTTACTGTGGTCCCTGGGGAGAATATCATTATTTACATTGGTCTCTGGGTAGTATATCATTATTCACAGTGGTCCCTGAGAGGTATATCAGCATCTACAATGGTCCCTGGGTATTATCTCATTATTTACTGTGGTCCCTGGGTAGTACATCATTATTTACTGTGGTCCCAGGGTAGTATTTCATTATTTACAGTGGTCCCTGAGAGGTATATCAGTATCTACAATGGTCCCTGGGTATTATCTCATAACTTACAGTGGTCCCTGGCTAGTATCTCATTATTTACAGTGGTCTCCTGGGGAGTATATTCCTATTACAATGGTCCCTGTGTATTATCTCATTATTTGCAGTGGTTTGGGGAGAATATAATTATTTACAGTGGTCCCTAGGTAGTATATCATTATTTACAGTGGTCCCTGGGTAGAGTATCAGGATTTACAATGGTCCCTGGGTAATATATCATTATTTACAGTGGTCCCTGAGTATAATCTCATTATTTACTGTGGTCCCTGGGTAGTATATCATTAAGCACAGTGGTCCCTGGGTATTATCTCATTATTTACTGTGGTCCCTGTGGAGAATGTCATTATTTACAGTGGTCTCTGGGTATTATCCCATTATTTACTGTGGTCCCTGTGGAGAATATCATTGTTTTCAGTGGTCTCTGGGTAGTATATACGTATCTACTATGGTCCCTGGGAAGTATCTCATTATTTACTGTTGTCCCTGGGTAGTATATCATTATTTACTGTGTTCCCTGGGTAGCATATCATTTTTACAGTGGTCCCTGTGTATTATCTCATTATTTACTGTGGTCCCTGTGGAGAATATCATTATTTACAGTGGTCTCTGGGTAGTATATCCGTATCTACAATGGTCCCTGGGTAGTATCTCATTATTTACTGTGGTCCCTTGGCTGTATATCATTATTTACAGTGGTCCCTGGGTAGTATATCATTTTTTGCAGTGGTCCCTGGGTATTATCTCATTATTTACTGTGGTCCCTTGGTTGTATATCATTATTTACTGTGGTCCCTGTGAAGAATATGATTATTTACAGTGGTCCCGGGGTAGTATATCATTATTTACCGTGGCCGTGGGTAGTATATCATTATTTACAGTGCCCGTGGGTAGTATATCATTATTTACAGTTGCCATGGGTAGCATATCATTATTTACAGTGGTCCCTTGATAGTGGATCATTATTTCCAATGGTCCCGATGTAGTATATCATTATTTACAGTTGTCCCTGGGTAGAATATCTTTATTTGCAGTGCTCTCTGATTAGAATATTATTATTTGCAGTGGTCCCTGGGTAGAATATCATTATTTATAGTTGGCCATAGGTCGAATATCATTATCTTCTGGTCCCTGGGCCGTTTGTTATTATTTACAGTGGTCCTTGGGTAGTATATGAATATTTACAGTGGTCCCTGGGTAGAATATCATTATTTACAGTGGTCCCAGGGTAGTAGCTCATTATTTACAGTGGTCTCTGGGCGGTATATCATTATTTACAGTGGTCCCTGGTCAGAAAATCATTACTTACAGTGGTCCCTGGTTAGAATATCATTATTTGCAGTGGTCCCTGGGTAGAATATCATTATTTATAGTGGACCCTAGGTCGAATATGAATATTTACAGTGGTCCCTGGGTAGAATATCATTATTTACAGTGGTCCCTGGGTAGTATCTCATTATTTACAGTGGTCTCTGGGCGGTATATCATTATTTACAGTGGTCCCTGGGTAGACTATCATTATTTACAGTGGTCCCTGGGTAGTATATCATTATTTACAGTGGTCCCTGGTTAGTATATCAATATTTACAGTGGTCCCTGGGTAGAATATAATTATTTTCAGTGGTCCCTGGGTAGTAGATCAATATTTACAGTGGTCCCTGGGTAGAATATCATTATTTACAGTGGTCCCTGGGGATTTTATCATTGTTTACAGTGGTCTCTGTGTAGAATATCAGTATTTACAGTGGTCCCTGGGTAATATATCATTATTTACATTGGTTCCTGGGGAATGTCTCATTATTTACAGTGGACCCTGGGTAGAATATCATTATTTACAGTGGTCCCTGGGTAGAATATCATTATTTACAGTGGTCCCTGGGCGGTATATCATTAGTTACAGTGGTCCCTGAGCAGTATATCATTATTTACAGTTGTCCCTGGGTAGGATATCATCATTTACAGTTGTCCCTGGATAGTATATCTTTATTTACTGTAGCCCCTGTGTAGTATATCATTTTCAACAGTGGTCCCTGCGTAGTATATTGTTATTTACAGTGGTCCCAGGGTGGTATATCATGATTTACAGTGGACCCTGGACAGTATGTCATCAATAAGAGTGTGCACTGTGCAGTACATCTTTATTCACATTGGTCCATGGGCAGTATATCATTATTTACAGTGGTCACTGGGCAATATATCATTAAGCACAGTGGTCCCTGGGCAGTATACCATTATTTACAGTGGTCCCTGTGTAGTATATCATTATTTACAGTGGTCCCTGGGCAATATATCATTAATCACAGTGGGCTCTGGGTAGTATATCATCATTGACCGCGGTTCCTGGGAAGTATATCATTATTTACAGTGGTCCCTGGGTAGTATGTCATTATTTACACAGGTCTCTGGGTAGTATATCATCCTTTACAGTGGTCCCTGGATTGCTTATCATTATTTACAGTTGTCCCTTGGTGATATATAATTATTTGCAGTGGTCTCTGGACGGTATATCATTATTTATAGTGGTCCCTGGGAAACATATCATTATTTACAGTGGACCCAGTGTAGTGTAGTATTATCTACAGTGGTCCCAGAGTGATACATCATGATTTACAGTGGTCCCTGGATAGTATTTCATTACTGACAGTGGTCCCGCGGCAGTATATCATTATTTACAGTGGTCCCTTGATAGTGGATGATTATTTACAATGGTCCCTATGTAGTATATCATTATTTGCAGTGCTCTCTGATTAGAATATTGTTATTTGCAGTGGTCCCTGGGTAGAATATCATTATCTACACTGGTCCCTGGGCCGTTTGTTATTACTTACAGTGGTCCTTGGGTAGTATATGAATATTTACAGTGGTCCCTGGGGTGTATATCATTATTTACATTGAACCGTGGAAAGTATATCATTATTTACGGTGGTACCTGGGCAGTATACCATTATATACAGTAGTCCCTGGATAGTAACTCATTATTTACAGTGGTCCCTGTATAGTATATCATTATTTACAGTGGACACTGTGTAGTATATCATTATTTACAGTGGTCTCTGGGGAGTATATCATTATTTACAGTGGACCCTGTGTAGCAAATCATAATTTACAGCGGTCCCTGGATAGTATATCATTATTTACTGTGGGCCCTAGGTTGTATATAATTATTTACAGTGGGACTCTGGTAGTGTTTCATTATTTACAGTAGTGCCTGGGGAGTATATCATCATTTACAGTGGACCCTGGGCAGTAAGTATTAACAGTGGTCCCTGGGCAGTATATCTTTATTTACAGTGGTCCCTGAGTAGTATAACATTATTTACTGTAGTCCCTGGTAGAATATCAGCATTTACAGTGGTCCCTGGTCAGAATGTCATTATTTACAGTTGTGCCTGCGTAAAATATCATTATTTAAATTGGTCCCTGTGCTGTATATCATTATTTTCAGTGTTCCCTGCATAGTTTAACATTATTTACAGTGGTTTCTGGGCAACGTACCATTATTTACAGTGGTCCCAGGGTAGTATATAATTTTTTTGCAGTGCGCCTGTGCAGTATGTCACTGTTTGCAGTCGTCCCTGGGCAGTGTATCTATATTTACAGTGGTCCCTGAGTAGTCTATCATTACTTACATTCGTCCCTGGGTAGTATATCATTATCGACAGTGGTCCCTGGGTGGTATATAATTATTTACAGTGGTCACTGGGTGGTATATAATTATTTACAGTGGTCACTGGGTAGTATATCTTTATTTACAATGGTCCCTGGGAGTGTACCTCTGTTTACAGTGGTTCCTGGTAGTATATACATCTTTACAGTGGTCACTGGGTAGTAAAAAATTATTTACAGTGGCCCCTGTGTAGTATGTCTTTATTTACAGTGGTCCCTGGGCAGTGTACCTTTATTTAAAGTGGTCCCTGGGTAGTATATCATTATTTACAGTGGTCCCTATGTAGTATGTCTTTATTTACAGTGGTCCCTGGGCAGTGTACCTTTATTTAAAGTGGTCCCTGGGTAGTATATCATTATTTACAGTGGTCCCTATGTAGTATGTCTTTATTTACAGTGGTTCCTGGTAGTATATCATTCATTACAGTGGTCCCATGATAGTATATCATTATTTAATGTGGTCCCTGGGTAGTGTATCATTATTTACAGTGGTCCCTGGGTAGTGCATCATTATTTACAGCGGTCCCTGGGCAGTATTTTATTTTTACAGTGGTACCTGGGCAGTATGTCATAATTTACAGTGATCCCTGATCAGGATATCAGTGGTCCATGGGTAATATTTCATTATTTGCAGTTGTCTCTGGTTAGAATAACATTATTTACAGTGGTCACTGTGTAGTATATCATTATCTATAATAGTCCCTGGATAGTATGACTTTATTTACAGTGGTCCTTCGGCAGTATACCTTTATTTACAGTGATCCCTGGTAGTATATCATTATTTACTATGGTCTCTGATTAGAATATCATTATTTACAGTGGGCACTGTGCAGTATATCTTATTTACAGTGGTTCCCGGGTTGTTTTTCATTATTTACAATGGTCTCTGGGTGGTATATCTTTATTTGCAGTGGTCCCCGGGTGGGATAACTTTATTTACAGTGGTCCCTGGGAAGTATATCATTATACTGTATCATTTAGTGGGCAGCACCGTATATTATTATATCATTTAGCACCACTATATCATTTAGTGTGCAGCACGGTAGCACAGTGGATAGCACAATTGTTTCACAGCTCCAGGGTCCCAGGTTTGATTCCCGGCTTGGGTCACTGTCTGTGCGGAGTCTGCACATCCTCCCCGTGTGTGCGTGGGTTTCCTCCGGCTGCTCCGGTTTTTTCCCACAGTCCAAAGATGTGCAGTTTTGGTGGATTGGCCATCATAAATTGCCTTAGTGTCCAAAATTGCCCTTAGTGTTGGGTGGCGTTACTCGCTTATGGGGATAGGGTGGAGATATGGACTTGGATAGGGTGCTCTTTCCAAGACCCGGGCAGACTCGATGGGCCGAATGGCCTCCTTCTGCACTGTAAATTCTATGATCCATGATTTACTGTGGTCCCTGGGTAGAGTATCATGATTTACAGTGTTCTCTCGGTGGTATATCATTATTTACAGTCGTCCCCCGGCAGTATATCTTTATTTACAATTGTCCCTGGGTAGTATATCATTATTTACAGTGGTCCCTGTGTAGTATGTCATTATTTACAGTGGTCCCTGTGTAGAAAGTCTTTATTTACATGGTTCCCGGGCGGTATATCATTATTTACAGTGGCCACTGGGTAGTATATCCGTATCTACAATGGTCCCTGGGTAGTATCTCATTATCTTCTGTGGTCCCTGGGTAGTATATTATTATTTATTGTGGTCCCTGTGAAGACTATGATTATTTACAGTGGTCCCATTTTAGTATATCATTATTTACAGTGGCCGTGGGTAGTATATCATTATTTACAGTGGTCCCAGGGTAGTATATCATTATTTACAGTTGCCGTGGGTAGTATATCATTATTTACAGTTGCCATGGGTAGTATATCATTATTTACAGTCGTCCCTTCATAGTGGATGATTATTTCCAATGGTCCCGATGTAGTATATCATTATTTACAGTTGTCCCTGGGTAGAATATCATTATTTGCAGTGCTCTCTGATTAGAATATTATTATTTGCAGTGGTCCCTGGGTAGAATATCATTACTTATAGTGGACCATAGGTCGAATATCATTATCTATACTGGTCCCTGGGCCGTTTGTTATTATTTACAGTGGTCCTTGGGTAGTATATGAATATTTACAGTGGTCCCTGGGTAGAATATCATTATTTACAGTGGTCCCTGGGTAGTATATCATTATTTATAGTGGTCTCTGGGCGGTATATCATTATTTACAGTGGTCCCTGGGCAGAATATCACTATTTACAGTGGTCCCTGGTTAGAATATCATTATTTGCAGTGGTCCCTGGGTAGAATATCATTATTTATAGTGGACCCAAGGTCGAATATCATTATCTACACTGGTCCCTGGGCCGTTTGTTATTATTTACAGTGGTCCTTGGGTAGCTCAAGTGTATTGAAAGTCAAAGAGATCTAGGAGTACAGGTCCACAGATCACTGAAAGGGGCTACACAGGTGGAGAAGGTAGTCAAGAAGGCATACGGCATGCTTGCCTTCATTGGCCGGGGCATTGAGTATAAGAATTGGCAAGTCATGTTGCAGCTGTATAGAACCTTAGTTAGGCCACACTTGGAGTATAGTGTTCAATTCTGGTCGCCACACTACCAGACGGATGTGGAGGCTTTAGAGAGGGTGCAGAAGAGATTTACCAGAATGTTGCCTGGTATGGAGGGCATAAGCTTTGAGGAGCGATTGAATAAACTCGGTTTGTTCTCACTGGAACGAAGGAGGTTGAGGGGCGACCTGATAGAGGTATACAAAATTATGAGGGGCATAGACAGAGTGGATAGTCAGAGGCTTTTCCCCAGGGTAGAGGGGTCAATTACTAGGGGGCATAGGTTTAAGGTGAGAGGGGCAAAGTTTAGAGTAGATGTACGAGGCAAGTTTTTTACGCAGAGGGTAGTGGGTGCCTGGAACTCACTACCGGAGGAGGTAGTGGAGGCAGGGACGATAGGGACATTTAAGGGGCATCTTGACAAATATATGAATAGGATGGGAATAGAAGGATACGGACCCAGGAAGTGTAGAAGATTGTAGTTTAGTCGGGCAGTATGGTCGGCACGGGCTTGGAGGGCCGAAGGGCCTGTTCCTGTGCTGTACATTTCTTTGTTCTTTGTTCTTTGTTCTATATGAATATTTACAGTGGTCCCTGGGTAGAAAATCATTATTTACAATGGTCCCTGGGTAGTATCTCATTATTTACAGTGGTCTCTGGGCGGTATATCATTATTTACAGTGGTCCCTGGGTAGACTATCATTATTTACAGTGGTCCCTGGGTAGTATATCATTATTTACAGTTGTCCCTGGTTAGTATATCAATATTTACAGTGGTCCCTGGGTAGAATATCATTATTTACAGTGGTCCCTGGGTAGTATATCAATATTTACAGTGGTCCCTGGGTAAAATATCATTATTTACAGTGGTCCCTGTGTAGAATATCATTATTTACAGTGGTCCCTGGGCAGTATATCATTATTTACAGTGGTCCCTGTGTAGAATATCATTATTTACACAGGCTACTGGGATATTAATTATTATTTACTGTGTTACTTGGATAGTATATCAATATTTACAGTGGACCCTGGGTAATATCATTATTTACAATGTACCCTGGGTAGTACATCATTATTTACCGTGATCCCTGGGTAGTATATCATTATTTACAGTGGTCCCTGTGTAGTATACTATTATTTACATTGGCTGTGGGCAGTTATCATCATTTACAGTGGTCACTGGATAGTATTTCATATTTACAGTGGCGCCAGGGCAGTACATCATTATTTTCAGTGGACCGTGGGCAGTATATCTTTATTTATAGTGTTCCCTGGGGAGTATATCATTACTTACAGTGGACCATGGGTATCATGTCCAATATACAGTCGTCCCTGCGTTGTATATCATTATTTTCAGTGGGCCCCTGGTAGTATTTCATTATTTACAGTGGTCCCTGAGCATTATATCATTATTTACAGTTGTCCCTGGGTAGGATATCATTATTTACAGTTGTCCCTGGATAGTATATCTTTATTTACTGTAGCCCCCTGGTAGTATATCATTTTCAACAGTGGTCCCTGCGTAGTATATCGTTATTTACAGTGGTCCCAGGGTGGTATATCATGATTTACAGTGGACCCTGGACAGTATGTCATCAATTATAGTGTGCACTGTGCAGTACATCTTTATTTACAGTGGTCCCTGGGCAGTATACCATTATTTACAGTGGTCCCTGTGTAGTATATCATTATTTACAGTGGTCCCTGGGCAATATATCATTAATCACAGTGGGCTCTGGGTAGTATATCATCATTGACCGCGGTTCCTGGGAAGTATATCATTATTTATAGTGGTCCCTGGGTAGTATGTCATTATTTACACAGGTCACTGGGTAGTATATCATCCTTTACAGTGGTCCCTGGGTTGCATATCATTATTTACAGTTGTCCCTTGGTGATATAAAATTATGGTCCCTGGATAGTATTTCATTACTGACAGTGGTCCCTCGGCAGTATATCATTATTTACAGTGGTCCCTTGATAGTGGATGATTATTTACAATTGTCCCTATGTAGTATATCATTATTTGCAGTGCTCTCTGATCAGAATATTATTATTTGCAGTGGTCCCTGGGTAGAATAGCATTATCTACACTGGTCCCTGGGCCGTTTGTTATTACTTACAGTGGTCCTTGGGTAGTATATGAATATTTACAGTGGTCCCTGGGGTGTATATCATTATTTACATTGAACCGTGGAAAGTATATCATTATTTATGGTGGTCCCTGGGCAGTATACCATTATATACAGTAGTCCCTGGATAGTAAATCATTATTTACAGTGGTCCCTGTATAGTATATCATTATTTACAGTGGACACTGTGTAGTATATCATTATTTATAGTGGTCTCTGGGGAGTATATCATTATTTACAGTGGACCCTGTGTAGCAAATCATAATTTACAGCGGTCCCTGGATAGTATTTCATTATTTACTGTGGGCCCTAGGTTGTATATAATAATTTACAGTGGGACTCTGGTAGTGGTTCATTATTTACAGTAGTGCCTGGGGAGTATATCATCATTTACAGTGGACCCTGGGCAGTAAGTATTAACAGTGGTCCCTGGGCAGTGTATCTTTATTTACAGTGGTCCCTGAGTAGTATAACATTATTTATCGTAGTCCCTGGTGAGTATATAATTATTTACAGCGGTCCCTGGATAGTATTTCATTATTTACTGTGGGCCCTAGGTTGTATATAATTATTTACAGTGGGACTCTGGTAGTGTTTCATTATTTACAGTAGTGCCTGGGGAGTATATCATCATTTACAGTGGACCCTGGGCAGTAAGTATTAACAGTGGTCCCTGGGCAGTATATCTTTATTTACAGTGGTCCCTGAGTAGTCTAACATTATTTATCGTAGCCCCTGGTGAGTATATAATTATTTACAGTGGTCCCTGGGGAGTCTGTCATTATTTACAGTGGTCCCTGTTTAGAATATCATTATTTATAGTGGTCCCTGGGTAGTATATCATTATTTACAGTGGTCCCTGGTGTGTATATCATTATTTACAGTGGTCCCTGGGTAGTATATCATTATTTACAGTGATCCCTGGGGTGTATATCATTATTTACATTGGTCCCTGGGTAGTATATCATTATTTACAGTAGTGCCTGGGGAGTATATCATCTTTTAAAGTGGACCCTGGGCAGTAAGTCTTTATTTACAGTGGTCCGTGGGCAGTATATCTTTATTTACACTGGTCCCTGAGTTGTATAACATTATTTATAGTAGTCCCTGGTGAGTATATAATTATTTACAGTGGTCGCTGGGCAGTCTGTCTTTATTTACAGTGGTCCCTGTGTGTAATATCATTCTTTACAGTGGTCCCTCGGTAGTATATCATTATTTACAGTGTTCACTGTGAAGACTATCATTGTTTACAGTGGTCATTGGGTCGTATATCATTATTTACAGTGGTTCCTTGGTAGAATATCATTAGTTACAGCGTGCCATGGGCACTTCACCATTATTAATAGTTGTCCATCGGTAGTATATTATTTTCTGCAGTGGTCCCTGGGTAGTAAATCATTATTTACTGTAGTCCCTGGTAGAATATCAGCATTTACAGTGGTCCCTGGTCAGAATGTCATTATTTACAGTTGTGCCTGGGTAGTACATTATTATTTGCATTGACCCTGGGTAGAATATCAATATTTACAGTGGTCCCTGGGCAGTATATCTTTATTTTCAGTGGTCTCTGTGCAGTATATCATTATTTACACTGGTCCCGGTGTAGAATATCATTATTTACAGTTGTCCCTGAGTAAAATCTCATTATTTAAATTGGCCCCTGTGCTGTATATCATTATTTTTAGTGTTCCCTGCATAGTTTAACATTATTTCCAGTGGTTTCTGGGAAACGTATCATTATTAACAGTGGTCCCAGGGTAGTATATAATTTTTTGGCAGTGCGCCTGTGCAGTATGTCACTGTTTGCAGTGGTCCCTGGGCAGTGTATCTTTATTTTCAGTGGTCTCTGTGCAGTATATCATTATTTACACTGGTCCCGGTGTAGAATATCATTATTTACAGTTGTCCCTGAGTAAAATCTCATTATTTAAATTGGCCCCTGTGCTGTATATCATTATTTTTAGTGTTCCCTGCATAGTTTAACATTATTTCCAGTGGTTTCTGGGAAACGTATCATTATTAACAGTGGTCCCAGGGTAGTATATAATTTTTTTGCAGTGCGCCTGTGCAGTATGTCACTGTTTGCTGTCGTCCCTGGGCAGTATATCTTTATTTACAGTGGTCCCTGAGTAGTCTGTCATTATTTACAGTGGTCACTGGGTAGTAAATACTTATTTACAGTGGCCCCTGTGTAGTATGTCTTTATTTACAGTGGTCCCTGGGCAGTGTACCTTTATTTAAAGTGGTCCCTGGGTAGTATATCATTATTTACAGTGGCCCCTGTGTAGTATGTCTTTATTTACAGTGGTTCCTGGTGGTATATCATTCATTACAGAGGTCCCATGATAGTATATCATTATTTAAAGTGGTCCCTGGGTAGTATATCATTATTTACTGTGGTCCCTGGGTAGTATATCATTATTTACAGTGGTCCATGGGGTGTATAATCATTATTTACAGTGGTCCCTGGGCAGTAAGTCCCTGGGCAGTATATCTTTATTTACAGTGATCCCTGAGTAGTATAACATTATTTATAGTAGTCCCTGGTGAGTATATAATTATTTACAGTGGTCCCTGGCCAGTCTGTCATTATTTACAGTGGTCCCTGTGTAGAATATCATTATTTACAGTGGTCCCTAGGTAGTATATCATTATTTACAGTGGTCACTGGGTAGAATATCATTGTTTACGGTGGCCCCTGGGCAGTATATCATTATTTACAGTGGTTCCTTGGTATAGCTGTCCATCGGTAGTATATTATTTTCTGAAGAGGTCCCTGGGTAGTAAATCATTATTTACTGTAGTCCCTGGTAGAATATCAGCATTCACAGTGGTCCCTGGTCAGAATGTCATTATTTATAGTAGTGCCTGGGTAGTACATTCTTATTTGCATTTGACCCTGGATAGAATATCATTATTTACAGTTGTCCCTGAGTAAAATATCATTATTTAAATTGGTCCCTGTGCTGTATATCATTATTTTCAGTGTTCCCTGCATAGTTTAACATTAATTACAGTGGTTTCTGGGCAACGTACCATTATTTACAGTGGTCCCAGGGGAGTATATAATTTTTTTGCAGTGCGCCTGTGCAGTATATCACTGTTTGCAGCCGTCCCTGGGCAGTGTATCTTTATTTACAGTGGTCCCTGAGTAGTCTATCATTATTTACATTCGTACCTGGGTAGTATATCATTATCTACAGTGGTCCCTGAGTAGTCTATCATTATTTACATTCGTCCCTGGGTAGTATATCATTATGTACAGTGGTCCCTGGGTGGTATATAATTATTTACAGTGGTCACTGGGTAGTAAATAATTATTTACAGTGGCCCCTGTGTAGTATGTCTTTATTTACAGTGGTCCCTGGGCAGTGTACCTTTATTTAAAGTGGTCCCTGGGTAGTATGTCTTTATTTACAGTGGTCCCATGATAGTATATCATTATTTAATGTAGTCCCTGGGTAGTGTATCATTATTTACAGTGGTCCCTGGGTAGTTGATCATTATTTACAGCGGTCCCTGGGCAGTATTTTATTTTTCCAGTGGTACCTGGGCAGTATGTCTGTATTTACAGATGATGTGGAGATGCCGGCGTTGGACTGGGGTGAGCACAGTAAGAAGTCTTACAACACCAGGTTAAAGTCCAACAGGTTTGTTTCGATGTCACTAGCTTTCGGAGCGCTGCTCCTTCCTCGGGTGAATGAAGACGTCTGTTCCAGAAACATATATAGAGACAAATTCAAAGATGCCAGACAATGCTTGGAATGCGAGCATTCGCAGGTGATTAAATCTTTACAGATCCAGAGATGGGGTAACCCCAGGTTAAAGAGGTGTGAATTGTACCAAGCCAGGACAGTTGGTAGGACTTTGCAGGCCAGATGGTGGGGGATGAATGTAATGCGACATGAATCCCAGGTCCCGGTTGAGGCCGCACTCATGTGTGCGGAACTTGGCGATAAGTTTCTGCTTGGAGATTCTGCATTGTCGCGCGTCCTGAAGGCCGCCTTGGAGAACGCTTACCCGGAGATCAGAGGCTGAATGCCCTTGACTGCTGAAGTGTTCCCCGACTGGAAGGGAACATTCCTGCCTGGCGATTGTTGCGCGATGTCCGTTCATTCGTTGTCGCAGCGTCTGCATTGTCTCGCCAATGTACCACGCTTCGGGACACCCCTCCCCCAGCAGCCGAGATCCCTCCCCTCTCCCCCAGCAGCCGTGGCCCCCCTCCACCTCGTCTAGCAGCCGCGGTCCCCCTCCACCTCCCAGCAACTGTGGTCCCCCTCCCCCAGCAGCCGCGATCCCTCCCCCAGCAGCCGCGGCCCCCCTCCCCCTCCTCTAGCAGCTACGGCCCCCCTCTCCCTCCCCCAGCAGCCGCGGTTCCCCTCCCCCAGCAGCCGCGGTCCCCCTCCCCAGGAGCCGCGGTCCCCCTCCCCCAGCAGCCCGGCCCTCCGCCACCCAGCCCTTCCCACGGCACCCACAGCACGGCCTTCCGCCACCCACCCCTTCCCACGGAACCCACAGCCCTCCGCCACCCAGCCCTTCCCACGGCACCCACAGCCCGGCCCTCCGCCGCCCAGCCCTTTCCATGGCACCCACAGCCCGGCCCTCCGCCACCCAGCCCTTCCCACGGCACCCACAGCCCGGCCCTCCGCCACCCAGCCCTTCCCACGGCATCCACAGACCGGCCATCCCCACCCAGCCCTTCCCACGGCACCCACAGCCCTCCGCCACCCAGCCCTTCCCCCGGCACCCACAGCCCTCCGCCACCCAGCCCTTCCCCCGGCACCCACAGCCCTCCGCCACCCAGCCCTTCTCACGGCACCCACAGCCCTCCGGCACCCAGCCATTCCCACGGCACCCACAGCCCGGCCCTCCGCCACCCAGCCCTTCCCACGGCACCCACAGCCCGGCCCTCCGCCACCCAGCCCTTCCCACGGCACCCACAGCCCTCCGCCACCCAGCCCTTCCCACGGCATCCACAGCCCTCCGCCACACAGCCCTGCCCACGGCACCCACAGCCCTCCGCCACCCAGCCCTTCCCACGGCACCCACAGCCCGGCCCTCCGCCACCCAGCCCTTCCCACGGCACCCACAGCCCTCCGCCACCCAGCCCTTCCCACGGCACCCACAGCCCTCCCCCACCCAGCCCTGCCCACGGCACCCACAGCCCTCCGCCACCCAGCCCTTCCCACGGCATCCACAGCCCTCCGCCACCCAGCCCTGCCCACGGCACCCACAGCCCTCCGCCATCCAGCCCTTCCCACGGCACCCACAGCCCGGCCCTCCGCCACCCAGCCCTTCCCACGGCACCCACAGCCCTCCGCCACCCAGCCCTTCACACGGCACCCACCGCCCGGCCATCCGCCACCCAGCCCTTCCCACGGCACCCACAGCCCTCCGCCACCCAGCCCTTCCCACGGCACCCACAGCCCTCCGCTCCGCCAGCCACCCGAATGGAGATTGGCGGAGGTGCGGATTCCTGAGCAGCGCCTCCCTTACGACAGCCGCCACTCCTGACGGGGGAGAGCTGCGGCGCCTGGAGACCGTGTTCCAGACTTTGAGGAGGTTCTGGTACAAGACGGGCAGCGCCAACAGAGAGTTCCGAAGACCCTGCTGGTCCACAGACAGGAGCTGCACGTCGTAGTTCAGGCCGAGCCCCTGGGGGGAGAAATCCGTCGCCAGGGCCCCACCGTGGGGGAGGCTCAGCGTACAGGTAACGCTGCAGAGTCTGAGGGTGGAAAGTGGCAGTCTGGGTGCGGAGGCACACCAGCGCCTGACCGCCCTCCGCAATCGGGAGACTCCAGACCTCCGCAGCGACCCAGTGCAGTCGATTGTCCCGGAGGAACCGAAGCCGGGCTCTCTGGATGGTGGGACAAAGCCAGGGGGAGGGGTCAGTGACCAGCCGGGACCACAGCATGGAGGCGATCAGCTGGTTTATGACGAGAACTCGGCCCCTGTGGGACAGCACTCGGAGCCGTCCTGTCCAGCGTCCCAGGCCAGCGGTGACCTTGGTCTCCAGCTCCTGCCCGTTCGCCGGCCAGGCTCCCTCTGCCGGGCAAAGATGGACTCCCAGGTACAGGCTGTTGGTCCGACTCCAGCTGAAGGGCCCGAGCTCCTCCGGGAGGGGGTCCATCCGCCACGGACCGACCAGGATTCCGGAACATTTAGCCCAGTTGATCCGTGGGGAAGACGCGGCGGAGTAGACAGCTTGGCTCTCTCGCATCCTCCGGGGGTCCCCGGGGTCTGTGACCATGAGGAACACGGCATCAGCGTCCGCCGAGAGGACCACCCCCACGTCCGGCTCGCGCAGAACCAGCCCCGTGAACCCCCTCCGCAGGAGGCACAGGAAAGGCTCCACGCAGAGGGAATAATGTTGGCCGGACAGGGGGCATTCCTGACGCACTCCTCTCCCAAAGCGAAGGGGCGCCGTCAGGGACCCGTTAACCTTAATCAGACTCTCCGAGGCGGCGGACAGTAACCGGATCCGGGGGACAAAATCCCACCCGAACCCGACAGCTCGCAGAGTCCCGAGCAAATCCCCGGGCCCCACCCTGTCGAACGCCTTCTCCTGGTCAAGAGACAGGGAGGCGCTCGACATACCAGTCCTCTGGGTAAAGTGAGTAATGTCCCGGACCAGGTGGATATTGTCATAGATTGTGCGGTCCGGGACTGTGTAGGACTGGTCAGGGTGGACCATGTGGTCCAGCTCGGGGCCAAGGCGTAAACACAGCACCTTGGCAAAGATTTTATAGTCCGTGCTGAGGAGGGAGACCGGTCGCCAGGTCTTAAGTCGGCGGAGATCCCCCTTCTTGGGCAGCAGGGCAATGACGGCCCTGCGCCACGAAAGGGGCATCTCCCCGGTCGCGGTACATTCCCCCAGGACCCCCGCGTAGTCGCTCCCCAGGACGTCCCAGCACGCCCTGAAGAACTCCACGGTCAGCCCGTCCAGCCCTGGGGATTTGCCCCGTGAGAGGCTGTCCAGGGCGCCGGTCAGCCCTTGGAGGTTGATGGCATTATCGAGCTTCCCGGCGCCCTCCGGGCCCACCTGCGGCAGGTCCTCCCACAGAACTCTGCAAGCGTCCTCGCTGGACGGACCCGGAGAGAAGAGGTCGGAGTAAAAATCCCTGATCAGGGTCCTGACCCCCTCCGGATCCGAGACGAGGGGCCGGTCGTCGGCCAACAGCGTAGAAACCTGCCGACGGGCCCCGCGTCCTCCTTCCAGCGAGTAGAAGAAGCGGGAGCCGCGGTCCATGTCCGTTAGGAGACGGATCCGCGACCTCACGTACGTGCCGCGGGACCCAGCCAGTTTCAGGCCCCGCAGTGCGCCCCTCTTCTCCCTGTACACCAGCCCCAGGGCCGGGCCTCATCGGGCAGAGCGAGACGTGACTCCAGATCGAGGAGTTCCTCAGCCAATTTGGCGATCGTGGAGTTCCACCCCGCCGTAGACCCCTCCGTGTACCCCTGACAGAAGGCACGGTTCTGGGCCTTGCCCACATCCCACCGCAGCCTCAAGGAGGGGAAGCCACCCCGCTTCCTTCTCCAGCCGCCCCAGAAACGGCAGAACGAGTCCAGGAACCGCTCGTCCTCCAGCAGCAGGTTGTTAAAGTGCCAGTACGCGGACCGTGTCTGAGCGCGGGACGGGGCGAGACCCGCCCACACCACGTGGTGATCCGAGCTCGGCACCTGCTCCATGGAGGCTGTCGGAACGCTGGGCAAGTACGTCTTGGAAATGTAAAGACGGTCGATGCTGGACGCTCTGAACGGGGGCCGCACAGAGGTGCGCCCCCGCAATTCAGGATGGAGAGTCCGCCAGACATCCACCAAGTCAAAGGACCTAACCAGGTCCCTCAACTTCACCACCGCAGCCAGGCCGCGCTGGACTCCGATGCGGTCCTTGTCCTTGAGGGTGCAATTAAAATCCCCTCCGTGGACGATGCACTCTGTTTTTGAAAACTCACCACTATTCTTAGAATTCCCCCAATACCAAAAAGGGCCGAGATTCTAAATGGTGATCAGGATTCTCACTCCCCGACTCCGATGCAGGCTTCAGTGGGTGCTATTCAGGTCAAACTATGTTTTCTAGTTATCCCCCGGTATAACCCATACCTTCACCAAAGATTTCATCTACTTCCCACTTAGTAGCATCGATCCTGCGTCCCGCATTGCTAAGTAAGTAAAGTACACTTTGGAATAACCACCATTTCAGGTTAAATTAATTTATTTTATTATTATATTTTTTCTTTTAAAAGCTGCAAATACTTTCTTTACAGAAAGGAAAAAGATCTTGCTTCTGGGTCCTTCTGGGTGGTTGAAGGGACCTTCAGGCCCACCTTGACAATCATTCTTCTTTTTAAAGTCTGGTCTTCTTTAGATGTAATCGCTGATGAGCTCGGTTGCTGTGTCCTGTCTTTCCCATGTACCGAGCTGTGAGAGCTGACTCTGCAGACTGTCGCTAAGCTGACATAGAGCTGACTCTTTGAATTCTAGTCTTCCTGAGATGTATCAGCTGTTTTAGCTCGGCTGCTATGCCTTGTCTTTCCCATGGCCGAGCTGACTGTAATCTGACTCTGAGCTGCTTGTTTCTTCTCTGCTTCTCTCTCTCCCTCCCTCTGAGTTCTGGATCTGGTTCTGGTAGTTCCTGCCCTGGTCTCTGGGTTTACATATTTTTCTAACAGTTATCTAGTTTTTATGACTATATCGTAAAGTAACTTATTTCACTTTGATTGTAAAAAGTATCTTTGATCTAAACATTCTAATCCAACTAAGTATTCATTTTGACATAACTGCATCTCCTAGATCTGATTACAGTGTTTCCTGTGTGATGATCAAAATGCTTTGGTTTCAAGAGGTGTTACTTTTAATTCCTGTCATTTCTGTAGTTTTATTTTCCAATTGTGTCCTCAGCTCATAATTTTGACTTTGATTTTGGCTTTGAATTATGTTTCTCGTAGACTGATAGTCTCCAGTTTTCTTCAATTTACCTGGTTGAGCAAATTTTCACACCTAGAATTATCACCAAATTCAACTGAACCTCATCCTTTTTTCCAGCTGCTAACTAAGATAGTTACTTTCAATGAAGGTGTGGGCCATTGTTTTTGGCTTCATTCAAAATCCTGTTTGTCTTGTTTGCTAAGCCTGCTTGGCCAAGTCTAGCTGCATTTTGCAATCCTCTCCTGGCAGCTGCTGTTAACCCTTTGTGGGATCTTTCCCTGTATCCTCTCATGTTTCTCCCAGACCAGATATTGCCAGACTTCCATGTTTCAAATGACACATCTTTCCATATTTTCAATAACACCCCGTCTTGACATTTGAAACAAACTATATCATTTGGTCAATTATCCCCCCCCCCCCCATCTAATTGTACTGACGTACATTTTTACCCGATCTTTCTCATTTGTGTGTACATGTTTTGTGATTTTAAATTGTGCATCGAAATCAATTTGTAAATGTATCCATATCACAGAGCAGTGTCTTTTTTCGTTCTTTCCTCAAGTCCAATTATGGTGAACCATAGCCGTAGCCACTCAGGAAGGTACCACAATAGCTATATCTGTGTTCCACTACCTCCAAAGCAGTTTACTTCCTTGGGTTAGCAGCGCCGTAGAAACTTCCTCATGTCCCTTA
Organism: Scyliorhinus torazame; assembly: GCF_047496885.1. Classification (NCBI taxonomy): domain Eukaryota; kingdom Metazoa; phylum Chordata; class Chondrichthyes; order Carcharhiniformes; family Scyliorhinidae; genus Scyliorhinus; species Scyliorhinus torazame. Next base: position 30,879,581 of record NC_092711.1, on the reverse strand, counting down.
GAAACAGCACACAACTCAGTCCATCAGTAACCAAATAGGCCATTTGTCCATCACTGGCTGTTTCGTCTCCATTTTTCCGTCATCCAAATTGCTTACCGTTTCTCATTGGAATGGTAAATTATGACATCATGTACACCCACTGGTTCCCTCGCTTCATTAATTTAAAAGGTTCAATTGATCCTGCTTCTAACCCTGACTTCCCCACATTAATGTCTAATATTATTCTGAACCATGTATGTCTGCCAGCCCCTGGTGTACAGGAGAGAATATCATTCCGACAAACTTCCTTCAAACCCCTTTCGTCTGTTATCATTTCCCTTACAACATTTGCAATACAATATGCCGACAGTATTCGCAAAACCACATCGAACTGTCACTTTTTCCAAATAAATTCTCCCTATTGTTAAATACACAGTAAAAAAAAATTAAGTCTTGTCTTAACACATTACCCATCACCTAACTACACAAATAGACCGTGTTTTACAACTTTACATAATTGCAACTGTTATCACAATTTCAATACGAAAAATAAAGTACAATATCGACACATCCCTTCGTGGCTTTGGAACCAATGGTCACTACATATTAAATATGGCGTGTTAACAGCATCAATATTATATGTGATGTTCTATGCAGTTAAATCAAGAAAGCACACTAAACTACCGCTATTTCCCCTCTATTAAAACATTCAGACAGTTTCGAAATGCTGATCAAGTTCTCTAACGGCACACATACCCCCATTATCTTACATACATAACAGTGCCTAACAATTGACATGACATTTCTTCCTTAATAATGTTTACAGCTCGACAATGCAATATTGTTTGCTGCATTGGTAATAATTTTCCCCCCTTGGCTTCAACCTACAAAAATTCTTAATCTACTGTCATTTATCATATTGGGGTTCCTCGTCAGTCGCTGCTGTCTGCCGAGACCCTTAATAACTCCACCACATAGTACATACCCCATGGAGACCGCAGATCATCCATCAGCTGATGTCCAGTTAGAGATGGCTGACCAGAGGTTTCACTGTTCAGTAATAATTTGAGATTTTGATGTGTTTCCAACCCGTAAAGTTTTCCCTCGGGCTCTATCATTTAATTCCCTCAAGTATGTAGGCGATTGTATCATTAGTTTCCCCCCAATCCTGTCTAAAACATTCCTTTCTGGAGTGCAGTTCTCTTCCTTCTTGTGAACTGGTTTGTCTGTTATTTACTTTTTCCATCTGAAAAATCAAATGAGCAGGTCAAGGGTGGAGAGGGCCCTATTCTTTACTGTGTACTTTCTATCTTCGTTTGAACACTCCCGAAGTGCCCTCTCCAGGACTTCCGGATTTCTTTTGCCACCATTTCTTTTGTCTCTTTTCTTTTTTTTTTGAACTCGTTTATTTTCCTTATCATTGATGTACATCACTCAATGAAGGGCTGTTAAGCCTCCTCCTTCTGTCATTGCACCCCTGAGTGAGATTCGAAGAATCTCAAACTCCGCCCCTTTTGCTCACTCTGATCCAATCTGTCGAAACCTTACCCTGATACATTCCTGATATTGCTACTGCGTTTACTTCACTTACTTTATTTTGATTACACCGGATTTTTATGAAGGTAAGTTCCAAACATGACATTTTAACTTCATGATCTGCCCAACCAATGGTGCTAACGGGTTTTAATTCACTGTCTTCCCACCAATTGGGTCATGTGTTTTAATTGTGACATAATTTCTTTTGCTCCAGACACCATGCTTCGCTAAGTCAATGTTTACCCAGATTCTGAACAAACTTGTCTTCACATTTTACAGCTTCACTGATTATTTTCCCTGCAGTTTTAGTTGGTAGCTTCACCCAAACTTCCTCTGTTATCAATTGTTTGGATATCTTAATTTTACCTGCATCTATTTTTATCAAATCTTTTCCTGCCATCAGATTCTCTTTTCCTTATACTGCAAGTAATTCTCTTAATCTAACTTTTGATCCAAAATCTTTATTCTCTAAAGCTCCTTCTTCAATTTATTTTAACATTCTAAACATGATTATTTTTGCTGGTGACATTCTTGACCTCATCGGGCACTAGGACCCTGCGGAGCTATGCAGTGTCAATTTCAACGCTCAGTTTCAAAGGCTGTAAGCAGCTGACTGCTGCCCAGTACAAACTCTTTATAAGACCATAAGACCGTAAGACATCGTAGCGGAAGAAAGGCCATTCGGCCCATCGAGTCCACTCCGCCATTCAATCATGGCTGATTTCAACTCCATTTACCCGCTCTCTCTCCATAGCCCTTAATTGCTCGAGAAATCAAGAATTTATCAACTTCTGTCTTAAAGACACTCAACGTCCCGGCCTCCACCGCCCTCTGTGGCAATGAATTCCACAGACCCACCACTCTCTGGCTGAAGAAATTTCTCCTCATCTCTGTTCTAAAGTGACTCCCTTTTATTCTAAGGCTGTGCCCCCGGGTCCTAATCTCCCCTGCTAATGGAAACAACTTCCCTTCATCCACCCGATCTAAACCATTCATTATCTTGTAAGTTTCTTTTAGATCTCCCCTCAACCTCCTAAACTCCAATGAATATAATCCCAGGATCCTCAGACGTTCATCGTATGTTAGGCCTACCATCTGGTTATTCTGAGACCAATTTAACTCTGAACATACTGATGCCTTGTCTTTCCCATGGCCGAGCTGACTGTAATCTGACTCTGAGCTGCTTGTTTCTTCTCTGCTTCTCTCTCTCCCTCCCTCTGAGTTCTGGTTCTGGTTCTGGTAGTTCAAAAGAACAAAGAACAAAGAACAAAGAAATGTACAGCACAGGAACAGGCCCTTCGGCCCTCCAAGCCCGTGCCGACCATACTGCCCGACCAAACTACAATCTTCTACACTTCCTGGGTCCGTATCCTTCTATTCCCATCCTATTCATATATTTGTCAAGATGCCCCTTAAATGTCCCTATCGTCCCTGCCTCCACTACCTCCTCCGGTAGTGAGTTCCAGGCACCCACTACCCTCTGCGTAAAAAACTTGCCTCGTACATCTACTCTAAACTTTGCCCCTCTCACCTTAAACCTATGCCCCCTAGTAATTGACCCCTCTACCCTGGGGAAAAGCCTCTGACTATCCACTCTGTCTATGCCCCTCATAATTTTGTATACCTCTATCAGGTCGCCCCTCAACCTCCTTCGTTCCAGTGAGAACAAACCGAGTTTATTCAATCGCTCCTCATAGCTTATGCCCTCCATACCAGGCAACATTCTGGTAAATCTCTTCTGCACCCTCTCTAAAGCCTCCACATCCTTCTGGTAGTGTGGCGACCAGAATTGAACACTATACTCCAAGTGTGGCCTAACTAAGGTTCTATACAGCTGCAACATGACTTGCCAATTCTTATACTCAATGCCCCGGCCAATGAAGGCAAGCATGCCGTATGCCTTCTTGACTACCTTCTCCACCTGTGTAGCCCCTTTCAGTGATCTGTGGACCTGTACTCCTAGATCTCTTTGACTTTCAATACTCTTGAGGGTTCTACCATTCACTGTATATTCCCTACCTGCATTAGCCCTTCCAAAATGCATTACCTCACATTTGTCCAGGTTAAACTCCATCTGCCATCTCTCCGCCCAAGTCTCCAGACAATCTAAATCCTGCTGTATCCTCAGACAGTCCTCATCGCTATCCGCAATTCCACCAACCTTTGTGTCGTCTGCAAACTTACTAATCAGACCAGTTACATTTTCCTCCAAATCATTTATATATACTACAAAGAGCAAAGGTCCCAGCACTGATCCCTGTGGAACACCACTGGTCACAGCCCTCCAATTAGAAAAGCATCCCTCCATTGCTACCCTCTGCCTTCTATGGCCTAGCCAGTTCTGTATCCACCTTGCCAGTTCACCCCTGATCCCGTGTGACTTCACCTTTTGTACTAGTCTACCATGAGGGACCTTGTCAAAGGCCTTACTGAAGTCCATATAGACAACATCTACTGCCCTACCTGCATCAATCATCTTAGTGACCTCCTCGAAAAACTCTATCAAGTTAGTGAGACACGACCTCCCCTTCACAAAACCGTGCTGCCTCTCACTAATACGTCCATTTGCTTCCAAATGGGAGTAGATCCTGTCTCGAAGAATTCTCTCCAGTAATTTCCCTACCACTGAAGTAAGGCTCACCGGCCTGTAGTTCCCGGGATTATCCCTGCCACCCTTCTTAAATAGAGGAACAACATTGGCTATTCTCCAGTCCTCCGGGACATCCCCTGAAGACAGCGAGGATCCAAAGATTTCTGTCAAGGCCTCAGCAATTTCCTCTCCAGCCTCCTTCAGTATTCTGGGGTAGATCCCATCCGGCCCTGGGGACTTATCTACCTTAATATTTTTTAAGACACCCAACACCTCGTCTTTTTGGATCACAATGTGACCCAGGCTATCTACACCCCCTTCTCCAGACTCAACATCTACCAATTCCTTCTCTTTGGTGAATACTGATGCAAAGTATTCATTTAGTACCTCGCCCATTTCCTCTGGCTCCACACATAGATTCCCTTGCCTATCCTTCAGTGGGCCAACCCTTTCCCTGGCTACCCTCTTGCTTTTTATGTAAGTGTAAAAAGCCTTGGGATTTTCCTTAACCCTATTTGCCAATGACTTTTCATGACCCCTTCTAGCCCTCCTGACTCCTTGCTTAATTTCCTTCCTACTTTCCTTATATGCCACACAGGCTTCGTCTGTTCCCAGCCTTTTAGCCCTGACAAATGCCTCCTTTTTCTTTTTGACGAGGCCTACAATATCACTCGTCATCCAAGGTTCCCGAAAATTGCCGTATTTATCTTTCTTCCTCACAGGAACATGCCTGTCCTGTATTCCTTTCAACTGACACTTGAAAGCCTCCCACATGTCAGATGTTGATTTGCCCTCAAACATCCGCCCCCAATCTATGTTCTTCAGTTCCCGCCTAATATTGTTATAATTAGCCTTCCCCCAATTTAGCACATTCATCCTCGGACCACTCTTATCCTTGTCCACCAGTACTTTAAAACTTACTGAATTGTGGTCACTGTTACCGAAATGCTCCCCTACTGAAACATCTACCACCTGGCCGGGCTCATTCCCCAATACCAGGTCCAGTACCGCCCCTTCCCTAGTTGGACTGTTTACATATTGTTTTAAGAAGCCCTCCTGGATGCTCCTTACAAACTCTGCCCCGTCTAAGCCCCTGGCACTAAGTGAGTCCCAGTCAATATTGGGGAAGTTGAAGTCTCCCATCACCACAACCCTGTTGTTTTTACTCTTTTCCAAAATCTGTCTACCTATCTGCTCCTCTATCTCCCGCTGGCTGTTGGGAGGCCTGTAGTATACCCCCAACATTGTGACTGCACCCTTCTTATTCCTGATCTCTACCCATATAGCCTCACTGCCCTCTGAGGTGTCCTCTCGCTGTATAGCTGTGATACTCTCCTGAACAAGTAGCGCAACTCCGCCTCCCCTTTTACATCCCCCTCTATCCCGCCTGAAACATCTAAATCCTGGAACGTTTAGCTGGCAATCCTGCCCTTCCCTCAACCAGGTCTCTGTAATGGCAGCAACATCATAGTTCCAAGTAGTAATCCAAGCTCTAAGTTCATCTGCCTTACCCGTAATGCTCCTTGCATTAAAACATATGCACTTCAGGCCACCAGACCCGCTGTGTTCAGCAACTTCTCCCCGTCTGCTCTGCCTCAGAGCCACACTGTCCCTATTCCCTAGTTCTCCCTCAATGCTCTCACCTTCTGTCCTATTGCTCCCGTGCCCACCCCCCTGCCATACTAGTTTAAACCCTCCCGTGTGACACTAGCAAATCTCGCGGCCAGGATATTTGTGCCTCTCCGGTTTAGATGCAACCCGTCCATCTTATACAGGTCACACCTGCCCCGGAAGAGCTCCCAGTGGTCCAGATAACAGAAACCCTCCCTCCTACACCAGCTGTTTAGCCACGTGTTTGTCTGCTCTATCTTCCTATTTCTAGCCTCACTGGCACGTGGCACAGGGAGTAATCCCGAGATTACAACCCTCGAGGTCCTGTCTTTTAACTTTCTGCCTAGCTCCCTGAACTCCTGCTGCAGGACCCCATGCCCCTTCCTGCCTATGTCGTTAGTACCAATATGTACAACGACCTCTGCCTGTTTGCCCTCCCCCTTCAGGATTCCCTCTACCCGTTCGGAGACATCCTGGACCCTGGCACCAGGGAGGCAACATACCATCCTGGAGTCTCTTTCACGTCCACAGAAGCGCCTATCTGTGCCCCTGACTATAGAGTCCCCTATAACTATTACTCTTCTGCGCTTTGACCCTCCCTTCTGAACATCAGAGCCAGCCGTGGTGCCACTGCTCTGGCTGCTGCTGTTTTCCCCTGATAGGCTATCCCCCCCGACAGTATCCAAAGGGGTATATCTGTTCGAGAGGGGGACAACCACAGGGGACTGTGTGGGGAAGCACTGACAGTACTGGCTGTGTGGTGGGAGCACTGACAGTGCTGGCTGTGTGGTGGGAGCACTGACAGTGCTGGCTGTGGGTGGAGAACTGGCAGTGCTGGCTGTGTGGTGGGAGCACTGGCAGTGCTGGCTGTGTAGTGGGAGCACTGACAGTGCTGGCTGTGTGTGGGAGCACTGACACTGCTGGCTGTGTGTGGGAGCACTGACAGTGCCGACTGTCGGTGGGTGCACTGACAGTGCTGACTGTGTGGGGGGAGCACTGACAGTGCTGACTGTGTGGGGGTGGGAGCGCTGACAGTGCTGGCTGTGTGGGGGAGCACTGACAGTGCTGACTGTGTTGGGGAGCACTGACAGTGCTGGCTGTCTTGAGGGAGCACTGGCAGTGCTGGCTGTGTGGTGGGGAGAATTGACAGTGCTGGCTGTGTGGTGGGAGCACTGACAGTGCTGGCAGTGTGGTGGGAGCACTGACAGTGCTGGCTGTGTGGTGGGAGCACTGACTGTGTGGGGGAGCACTGACAGTGCTGGCTGTGTAGTGGGAACACTAACAGTGCTGGCTGTGTGGGGGGAGCACTGACAGTGCTGGCTGTGTAGTGGGAGCACTGACAGTGCTGGCTGTGTAGTGGGAGCACTGACAGTGTTGGCTGTGTGGGGGAGCACTGACAGTGCCGACTGTGTAGGAGCAGCGCTGGCAGTGCTGGCTGTGTGGGGGAGCCCTGACAGGGATGGCTGTATGGTGGGAGCACTGACAGTGCTGGCTGTGTGGTGGGAGCACTGACAGTGCTGGCTGTGTGTGGGGAGCACTGACAGTGCTGGCTGTGTGGGGTGGGAGCACTGACAGTGCTGGCTGTGTGGTGGGAGCACTGACAGTGCTGGCTGTGTGGGGGGAGCACTGACAGTGCTGGCTGTGTGGGGGTGGGAGCACTGACAGTGCTGGCTGTGTGGTGGGAGCACTGACAGTGCTGGCTGTGTGAGGGGAGCACTGACAGTGCTGGCTGTGTGGTGGGAGCACTGACAGTGCTGGCTGTGTGGGGAGCACTGACATTGCTGGCTGTGTGGTGGGAGCACTGACAGTGCTGGCTGTGTGGGGTAGCACTGACAGTGCTGGCTGTGTGGTGGGAGCACTGACAGTGCTGGCTGTGTGGGGGGAGCACTGACAGTGCTGGCTGTGTGGTGGGAGCACTGACAGTGCTGGCTGTGCGGGGGGAGCACTGACAGTGCTGGCTGTGTGGGGAGCACTGACAGTGCTGCCTGTGTGGGGGAGCACTGACAGTGCTGGCTGTCTGGTGGGAGCACTGACTGTGTGGGGGAGCACTGACAGTACTGGCTGTGTGGTGGGAGCACTGACAGTGCTGGCTGTGTGGGGGAGCACTGACAGTGCTGACTGTGTGGTGGGAGCACTGACAGTGCTGACTGTGTGGTGGGAGCACTGACAGTGCTGGCTGTGTGGGGGGGAAGTGCAATTAGAGTGCTGGCTGTGTGGGGGGAAGTGCACTGGCAGTGCTGGCTCTGAAGGGGGGGAAGTGCAATGACAGTGCTGGCTGTGTGGGGGAGCACTGACAGTGCTGGCTGTGTGGTGGGAGCACTGACAGTGCTGGCTGTGTGGGGGAGCACTGACAGTGCTGGCTGTGTGGTGGGAGCACTGACATTGCTGGCTGTGTGGTGGGAGCACTGACAGTGCTAGCTGTGTGGGGGAGCACTGACAGTGCTGGCTGTGTGGGTGGAGCACTAGCATTGCTGGCTGTGTGGTGGGAGCACTGACAGTGCTAGCTGTGTGGGGGAGCACTGACAATGCTGGCTGTGTGGGGGGAGCACTGACAGTGCTGGCTGTGTGGGGAGCACTGACAGTGCTGGCTGTGTGATGGGAGCACTGACAGTGCTGGCTGTGTGGGGAAGCACTGACGGTGCTGGCTGTGTGGTGGGAGCACTGACAGTGCTGGCTGTGTGGGGGAGCAATGACAGTGCTGGCTGTGTGGTGGGAGCATTGACAGTGCTGGCTCTGTGGGGGGGAAGTGCACTGGCAGTTCTGGCTCTGTGGGGGGGGGGGGGAAGTGCACTGGCAGTGCTGGCTCAGTGGGGGGGAGTGCACTGGCAGTGCTGGCTCTGTGGGGGGGGAAGTGCACTGGCACTGCTGGCTCTGTGGGGTGGGGAGTGCACTGACAGTGCTGGCTCTGTGGTGGGAGCACTGACAGTGCTGGCTGTGTGGGGGGAGCACTGACAGTGCTGGCTGTGTGGTGGGAGCACTGACAGTGAAGGCTGTGTGGGGGGTGCACTGGCAGTGCTGGCTGTGGGGGGGGAGTGCACTGGCAGTGCTGGCTGTGTGGGGAGCACTGACAGTGCTGGCTGTGTGGGGGGAGCACTGACAGTGCTGCCTGTGTGGGGAGCACTGACAGTGGTGGCTGTGTGGGGGAGCACTGACAGTGCTGGCTGTGTGGTGGGAGCACTGACAGTGCTGGCTGTGTGGGGGAGCACTGACAGTGCTGGCTGTGTTGTGGGAGCACTGACATTGCTGGCTGTGTGGGTGGAGCACGAGCGTTGCTGGCTGTGTGGTGGGAGCACTGACAGTGCTAGCTGTGTGGGGGAGCACTGACAATGCTGGCTGTGTGGGGGAGCACTGACAGTGCTGGCTGTGTGGGGAGCACTGACAGTGCTGGCTGTGTGGGGGAGCACTCACAGTGCTGGCTGTGTGGGGGGAGCACTGACAGTGCTGGCTGTGTGGTGGGAGCACTGACAGTGCTGGCTATGTGGTGAGAGCACTGGCAGTTCTGGCTGTGTGGGGGAGCACTGACAGTGCTGGCTGTGTGGGGGAAGCACTGACAGTGCTGGCTGTGTGGGGGGAGCACTGACAGTGCTGGCTGTGTGGTGGGAGCACTGACAGTGCTGGCTATGTGGTGGGTGCACTGGCAGTTCTGGCTGTGGGGGGAGCACTGACAGTGCTGGCTGTGTGGGGAAGCACTGACAGTGCTGGCTGTGGGGGGGGGGGAAGTGCACTGGCAGTGCTGGCTGTGTGGGGGAGCACTGACAGTGCTGGCTGTGTGGGGGGAGCACTGACAGTGCTGGATGTGTGGGGGGAGCACTGACAGTGCTGCCTGTGTGGGGGGAGCACTAACAGTGCTGGCTGTGGGGGAGGGGGGAAGTGCACTGACAGTGCTGGCTGTGTGGTAGGAGCACTGACAGTGCTGGCTGTGGGGGGGGGGGATGCACTGGCAGTTCTGGCTGTGTGGTGGGAGCACTGACAGTGCAGGCTGTGTGGGGAGCACTGACAGTGCTGGCTGTGTTGGGGGTGCACTGGCAGTTCTGGCTGTGTGGTGGGAGCACTGACAGTGCTGGCTGTGTGGTGGGAGCACTGACAGTGCTGGCTGTGTGGGGGGGAAGTGCAATGGCAGTTCTGGCTCTGTGGGGGGGAGTGCACTGGCAGTGCTGGCTCTGTGGGTGGGGTAAGTGCACTGGCAGTGCTGGCTCTGTGGGGGGAAGTGCACTGACAGTGCTGGCTCTGTGGGGGGGGAGTGCACTACCAGTGCTGGCTGTGGGGGGGAGCACTGACAGTGCTGCCTGTGTGGGGAGCACTGACAGTGCTGGCTGTGGGGGCGGGGGGAAGTGCAATGGAGTGCTGGCTCTGTGGGGGGGGGTGCACTGGCAGTTCTGGCTGTGTGGTGGGAGCACTGACAGTGCTGGCTGTGGGGGGGGCACTGACAGTGCTGCCTGTGTGGGGAGCACTGACAGTGCTGGCTGTGTGGGTGGTGCACTGGCAGTTCTGGCTGTGTGGTGGGAGCACTGGCAGTGCTGGCTGTGTGGTGGGAGCACTGACTGTGCTGGCTGTGGGGGGGGCACTGACAGTGCTGCCTGTGTGGGGAGCACTGACAGTGCTGGCTGTGTGGGTGGTGCACTGGCAGTTCTGGCTGTGTGGTGGGAGCACTGGCAGTGCTGGCTGTGTGGTGGGAGCACTGGCAGTGTGGCAGTGTGGGGGAGCACTGTCAGTGCTGGCTGTGGCGGGAGCACAGACATTGCTGGCTGTGTGGTGGGAGCACTGACAGTGCTGACTGTGTGGTGGGAGCACTGACAGTGCTGGCTGTGTGGGGGGGAAGTGCAATTAGAGTGCTGGCTGTGTGGGGTGAAGTGCACTGGCAGTGCTGGCTCTGAAGGGGGGGGAAGTGCAATGACAGTGCTGGCTGTGTGGGGGAGCACTGACAGTGCTGGCTGTGTGGTGGGAGCACTGACAGTGCTGGCTGTGTGGGGGAGCACTGACAGTGCTGGCTGTGTGGTGGGAGCACTGACATTGCTGGCTGTGTGGGTGGAGCACTAGCATTGCTGGCTGTGTGGTGGGAGCACTGACAGTGCTAGCTGTGTGGGGGAGCACTGACAATGCTGGCTGTGTGGGGGGAGCACTGACAGTGCTGGCTGTGTGGGGAGCACTGACAGTGCTGGCTGTGTGATGGGAGCACTGACAGTGCTGGCTGTGTGGGGAAGCACTGACGGTGCTGGCTGTGTGGTGGGAGCACTGACAGTGCTGGCTGTGTGGGGGAGCAATGACAGTGCTGGCTGTGTGGTGGGAGCATTGACAGTGCTGGCTCTGTGGGGGGGAAGTGCACTGGCAGTTCTGGCTCTGTGGGGGGGGGAAGTGCACTGGCAGTGCTGGCTCAGTGGGGGGGAGTGCACTGGCAGTGCTGGCTCTGTGGGGGGGGGAAGTGCACTGGCAATGCTGGCTCTGTGGGGTGGGGAGTGCACTGACAGTGCTGGCTCTGTGGTGGGAGCACTGACAGTGCTGGCTGTGTGGGGGGAGCACTGACAGTGCTGGCTGTGTGGTGGGAGCACTGACAGTGCAGGCTGTGTGGGGGGTGCACTGGCAGTGCTGGCTGTGGGGGGGGGAGTGCACTGGCAGTGCTGGCTGTGTGGGGGAGCGCTGACAGTGCTGGCTGTGTGTGGGGAGCACTGACAGTGCTGGCTGTGTGGGGGAGCACTGACAGTGCCGACTGTGTAGGAGCAGCGCTGGCAGTGCTGGCTGTGTGGGGGAGCCCTGACAGGGATGGCTGTGTGGTGGGAGCACTGACAGTGCTGGCTGTGTGGTGGGAGCACTGACAGTGCTGGCTGTGTGGTGAGAGCACTGACAGTGCTGGCTGTGTGGTGGGAGCACTGACAGTGCTGGCTGTGTGGTGGGAGCACTGACAGTGCTGGCTGTGTGGTGGGAGCACTAACAGTGCTGGCTGTGTGGTGGGAGCACTGACAGTGCTGGCTGTGTGGGGTGGGAGCAGTGACAGTGCTGGCTGTGTGGTGGGAGCACTGACAGTGCTGGCTGTGTGGGGGGAGCACTGACAGTGCTGGCTGTGTGGGGGTGGGAGCACTGACAGTGCTGGCTGTGGTGGGAGCACTGACAGTGCTGGCTGTGTGAGGGGAGCACTGACAGTGCTGGCTGTGTGGTGGGAGCACTGACAGTGCTGGCTGTGTGGGGAGCACTGACATTGCTGGCTGTGTGGTGGGAGCACTGACAGTGCTGGCTGTGTGGGGTAGCACTGACAGTGCTGGCTGTGTGGTGGGAGCACTGACAGTGCTGGCTGTGTGGGGGGAGCACTGACAGTGCTGGCTGTGTGGTGGGAGCACTGACAGTGCTGGCTGTGCGGGGGGAGCACTGACAGTGCTGGCTGTGTGGGGAGCACTGACAGTGCTGCCTGTGTGGGGGAGCACTGACAGTGCTGGCTGTCTGGTGGGAGCACTGACTGTGTGGGGGAGCACTGACAGTACTGGCTGTGTGGTGGGAGCACTGACAGTGCTGGCTGTGTGGGGGAACACTGACAGTGCTGGCTGTGTGGGGGAGCACTGACAGTGCCGACTGTGTAGGAGCAGCGCTGGCAGTGCTGGCTGTGTGGGGGAGCCCTGACAGGGATGGCTGTATGGTGGGAGCACTGACAGTGCTGGCTGTGTGGTGGGAGCACTGACAGTGCTGGCTGTGTGGTGGGAGCACTAACAGTGCTGGCTGTGTGGTGGGAGCACTGACAGTGCTGGCTGTGTGGGGTGGGAGCAGTGACAGTGCTGGCTGTGTGGTGGGAGCACTGACAGTGCTGGCTGTGTGGGGGGAGCACTGACAGTGCTGGCTGTGTGGGGGTGGGAGCACTGACAGTGCTGGCTGTGTGGTGGGAGCACTGACAGTGCTGGCTGTGTGAGGGGAGCACTGACAGTGCTGGCTGTGTGGTGGGAGCACTGACAGTGCTGGCTGTGTGGGGAGCACTGACATTGCTGGCTGTGTGGTGGGAGCACTGACAGTGCTGGCTGTGTGGTGGGAGCACTGACAGTGCTGGCTGTGTGGTGGGAGCACTGACAGTGCTGGCTGTGTGGGGTTGCACTGACAGTGCTGGCTGTGTGGTGGGAGCACTGACAGTGCTGGCTGTGTGGTGGGAGCACTGACAGTGCTGGCTGTGCGGGGGGAGCACTGACAGTGCTGGCTGTGTGGGGAGCACTGACAGTGCTGCCTGTGTGGGGGAGCACTGACAGTGCTGGCTGTCTGGTGGGAGCACTGACTGTGTGGGGGAGCACTGACAGTACTGGCTGTGTGGTGGGAGCACTGACAGTGCTGACTGTGTGGTGGGAGCACTGACAGTGCTGGCTGTGCGTGGAGAACTGGCAGTGCTGGCTGTGTGGTGGGAGCACTGGCAGTGCTGGCTGTGTAGTGGGAGCACTGACAGTGCTGGCTGTGTGTGGGGAGCACTGACACTGCTGGCTGTGTGTGGGAGCACTGACAGTGCCGACTGTGTGTGGGAGCACTGACAGTGCTGACTGTGTGGTGGTAGCACTGACAGTGCTGACTGTGTGGGGGGAGCCCAGTCAGTGCTGGCTGTGTGGGGGTGGGAGCACTGACAGTGCTGGCTGTGTGGGGGAGCACTGAAAGTGCTGGCTGTGTGGGGGGAGCACTGACAGTGCTGGCTGTGTGGGGGTGGGAGCACTGACAGTGCTGGCTGTCTTGAGGGAGCACTGGCAGTGCTGGCTGTGTGGTGGGAGCACTGACTGTGTGGGGGAGCACTGACAGTGCTGGCTGTGTAGTGGGAGCACTGACAGGGATGGCTGTATGGTGGGAGCACTGACAGTGCTGGCTGTGTGGTGGGAGCACTGACAGTGCTGGCTGTGTGGTGGGAGCACTAACAGTGCTGGCTGTGTGGTGGGAGCACTGACAGTGCTGGCTGTGTGGTGGGAGCACTGACAGTGCTGGCTGTGTGGTCGGAGCACAGACAGTGCTGGCTGTGTGGTGGGAGCACAGACAGTGCTGGCTGTGTGGTGGGAGCACAGACAGTGCTGGCCGTGTGTGTGGGAGCACTGACAGTGCTGGCTGTGTGGTGGGAGCACTGTCAGTGCTGGCTGTGTGGGGGGAGCACTGATAGTGCTGGCTGTGTGGGCGGAGCACTGACAGTGCTAGCTGTGTGGTGGGAGCACTGGCAGTGCTGGCTGTGTGGGGGGAGCACTGACAGTGCTGGCTGTGTGGCGGGAGCACTGACAGTGCTGGCTGTGTGGTGGGAGCACTGACAGTGCTGGCTGTGTGGGGGAGCATTGACAGTGCTGACTGTGTGGGGGAGCACTGACAGCGCTGGCTGTGTGGCGGGAGCACTGGCAGTGCTGGCTGTGTGAGTTTAGCACTGATAGCGCGGCTGTGTGCGGGAGCACTGACAGTGCTGGCTGTGCTGTGGGAGCACTGACAGTGCTGGCTGTGTGGGGTGGGAGCAGTGAGAGTGCTGGCTGTGTGGGGGGAGCACTGTCAGTGCTGGCTGTGTGGGGTGCACTGACAGTGTTGGCTGTGTGGGGGGAGCACTGGCAGTGCTGGCTGTGTGGGTGGAGTACTGACAGTGCTGGCTGTGTGGTGGGAGCACTGACAGTGCTGGCTGTGTGGGGGGAGCACTGACAGCGCTGGCTGTGTGGTGGGAGCACTGACAGTGCTGGCTGTGTGGGGGGAGCACTGTCCGCGCTGGCTGTGTGGTGGGAGCACCGACAGTGCTGGCTGTGTGGGGGGAGCACTGACAGTGCTGGCTGTGTGGGGGAGCACTGACAGTGCTGCCTGTGTGGGGGAGCACTGACAGTGCTGGCTGTGTGGGGGGAGCACTGTCCGTGCTGGCTGTGTGGTGGGAGCACCGACAGTGCTGGCTGTGTGTGGGGGAGCACTGAAAGTGCTGGCTGTGTGGTGGGAGCACTGACACTGCTGGCTGTGTGGGGGAGCACTGACAGTGCTGGCTGTGTGGGGGGAGCACTGACAGTGCTGGCTGCGTTGGGGAGCACTGACAGTGCTGGCTGTGTGGGGGAGCAGTGACAGTGCTGGCTGTGTGGCGGGAGCACTGACAGTACTGGCTGTTTGGTGGGAGCACTGACAGTGCTGGCTGTGTGGGGGAGCACTTACAGTGCTGGCTGTGTGGTGGGAGCACTGACAGTGCTGGCTGTGTGGGGGGTGCACTGACAGGGCTGGCTGTGTGGGGAGAGCACTGACAGTGCTGGCTGTGTGGGGGGTGCACTGACAGTGTTGGCTGTGTGGTGGGAGCACTGACAGTGCTGGCTGTGTGGGGGGTGCACTGACAGTGCTGGCTGTGTAGGGGGTGCACTGACAGTGCTGGCTGTGTGGTGGGAGCACTGACAGAGCTGGCTGCGTGTGGGAGCACTGACAGTGCTGGCTCTGTGGTGGGAGCACTGACAGTGCTGGCTGTGTGGGGGGAGCACTGACAGTGCTGGCTGCGTGGGGGAGCAGTGACAGTGATGGCTGTGTGGTGGGAGCACTGACGGTGCTGGCTCTGTGGGGAGCACTGGCAGTGCTGGCTGTGTGGGGGAGCACTGACAGTGTTGGCTGTGTAGGGGAGCACTGACAGTGCTGGCTGTGTGGTGGGAGCACTGACAGTGCTGGCTGTGTGGTGGGAGCACTGACATTGCTGGCTGTGTGGCGGGAGCTCTGACAGTGCTGGCTGTGTGAGTTTAGCACTGACAGTGCTGGCTGTGTTGTGGGAGCACTGACAGTGCAGGCTGTGTGGGGGAGCACTGACAGTGCTGGCTGTGTGGGGGAGCACTGACAGTGCAGGCTGTGTGGTAGGAGCACTGACAGTGCTGGCTGTGTGGTGGGAGCACTGACAGTGCTGGCTGTGTGGTGGGAGCACTGACAGTGCTGGCCTTGTGGGGGAGCATTGACAGTGCTGACTGTGTGGGGGAGCACTGACAGCGCTGGCTGTGTGGTGGGAGCACTGACAGTGCTGGCTGTGTGGGGTGGGAGCAGTGAGAGTGCTGGCTGTGTGGGGGGAGCACTGTCAGTGTTGGCTGTGTGGGGTTGCACTGACAGTGCTGGCTGTGTGGGGTGGGAGCAGTGAGAGTGCTGGCTGTGTGGGTGGACCACTGGCAGTGCTGGCTGTGTGGGGAGCACTGGCAGTGCTGGCTGTGTGGGGGAGCACTGACAGTGCTGGCTGTGTGGGGGAGCACTGACAGTGCTGGCTGTGTGGGGGAGCACTGACAGTGCTGGCTGTGTGTGGGGAGCACTGACAGTGCTGGCTGTGTGGGGAGAGCACTGACAGTGCTGGCTGTGTGGGGGAGCACTGACAGTTCTGGCTGTGTGTTGGGAGCACGGACAGTGCTGGCTGTGTGGTGGGAGCACTGACAGTGCTGGCTGTGTGGGGGAGCACAGACAGTGCTGGCTGTGTGGGGGGAGCAATGACAGTGCTGGCTGTTTGGGGGAGCGCTCACAGTGCTGGCTGTGTGGGGGAGCACTGGCAGTGCTGGCTGTGTGGGGGAGCACTGACAGTGCTGTCTGTGGGGGAGCACTGACAGTGCTGGCTGTGTGGGGGGAGCACTGACAGTGCTGGCTGTGGGGGAGCACTGACAGTGCTGGCTGTGTGGGGGGAGCACTGACAGTGCTGTCTGTGGGGGAGCACTGACAGTGCTGGCTGTGTGGGGGGAGCACTGACAGTGCTGGCTGTGTGGGGAGCGCTGACAGTGCTGGCTGTGTGGGGAGCACTGGCAGTGCTGGCTGTGGGATGGCTGAAAATTGCCAGAAATGCTTGCCGTGTACTGACATAAAAAGGCTGCCGTGAACTGACGTAAAATGGCCACCGTGAACTGACATATAATGACCACAGTGCTGGTGTGTTGTGGGAGCACTGGCAGTGCAGGCTGACATAAAATGGCCACCGTGAACTGACATATAATGGCCAACGTGAACTGACATAAAATGGCCACCGTGAACTGACTTAAAATGGCCACCGTGAACTGACATAAAATGGACCCCTTCAACCGACATTAAATGACCACCGTGAACTAACATAAAATGGCTGCCGTGAACTGACATAAAATGGCCACCGTTGATTAACATAAAATGGCTGCCGTGAGCTCACATAAAATAGCCACCGTGACCTGACATAAAATGGCGTCCGTGAACTGACATACAATGGCCACCGTGAACTTACATAAAATGGCCATTGCGAGCTGAAATAAAATGGCCACCTTCAAACGACATAAAATGACCACCGTGAACTGACATAAAATGGCCACCGTGTACTGACATCAAATGGCCCCTTTGACTGAATAAAATGGCCCCCCGTGAACTGACATAAAATGGCCACCGTGAACTGAGATAAAATGGCCACCATGAACTGACATAAAATGGCCCCCGTGACCTGACATAAAATGGCCACCGTGATCTGACATAAAATGGCCCCCGTGAACCAACATGAACTGGCAACCGCAACTGAGATTAAATGGCCATTGCAAACTGACATAAAATGGCCATTGTGATCTGACATACAATGGCCACCGTGAACTGACATAAAATGGCCACCGTCAACTGAGATAAAATGGCCATTGCAACCTGACGTAAAATGGCCATTGTGAACTGACATACAATGGCCATGGTGAACTGACATAAAATGGCCACCATGAACTGACATAAAATGGCCATTGTGAACAGACATAAAATGGCCATTGTGAACAGACATAAAATGACTATTGTGAACTGACATACAATGGCCACTGTGAACTGACATAAAATGGCCATTGTGAACTGACATAAAATGGCCACCGTGAACTGACATTAAATGGACCCCGTGAACTGACATAAAATGGCCATTGTGAACCGACATACAATGGCCTCCATGAACTGACATAAAATGGCCATTGTGAACTGATATACAATGGCTACCGTGAATTGACATAAAATGGCCACTGTGAACTGACATAAAATGGCCATTGAGAACTGACATACAATGGCCACTGTGAACTGACATACAATGGCCTCCGTGAACTGACATAAAATGGCCATTGCGAGCTGACATAAAATGGCCATCAACCGACATAAAATGGCCACCGTGAACTGACATAACATGGCCCTCGTGAACTGACATAACATGGCCCCCGTGAACCAACATGAACTGTCCACCGCAACTGAGATAAAATGGCCATTGCAAACTGACATAAAATGGCCATTGTGAACTCACATACAATGGCCACCGTGAACTGACACAAAATGGCCACCGTCAACTGAGAAAAAATGGCCATTGCAAACTGACATAAAATGGCCATTGTGAACTGACAAACAATGGCCATTGTGAACTGACATAAAAGGGCCCCCGTGAACTGACATAAACTGTCCATTGTCAACTGACATAAAATGGCCATTGTGAACTGACATAAAATGGCCATTGTGAACTGACATAAAATGGACCCCGTGAACTGACATAAAATGGCCACTGTGAACTGACATAACATGGCCCCTGTGAACCAAACATGAACTGGCAACCGCAACTGAGATAAAATGGCCATTGTGAACTGACATACAATGGCCACCATGAACTGACATAAAATGGCCATTGTGAACTGACATAAAATGGCCATTGTGAACTGACTTACAATGGCCATTGTGAACTGACATAAATTGGCCATTGAGAACTAACATAAAATGGCCATTGTGAACTGACATAAAATGGCCATTGCGACCTGACATAAAATGGCTACCGTGGAATGACAGAAAATGGCCATGGCGACCTGACATAAAAAGGCCCCCGTGAACTGACATAAAATGGCCATTGAGAACTGACATACAATGGCCATTGTGAACTGACATACAATGGCCCCCATGAACTGACATAAACTGTCCATTGTGAACTGACATACAATGGACGCCATGAACTGACATACAATAGCCATCGTGAACTGACATAAAATGGCCATTGCGAGCTGACATAAAATGGCCCCCGTCAACCGACATAAAATGACCACCGTGAACTGAAATAAAATGGCCACCATGTACTGACATAAAATGGCCCCCATCGACTGTATAAAATGGCCCCCGTGAACTGACATAAAATGGCCACTGTGAACTGAGATAAAATGGCCACCGTGAACTGACATAAAATGGCCACTGTGAACACATAAAATGGCCATTGTGAACTGACATAAAATGGCCCCCGTGAACTGACATAATATGGCCACCGTGAACTGACATAACATGGCCCCCGTGAACAAACATGAACTGGTCACCGCAACTGAGATAAAATAGCCATTGAAAACTGACATAAAATGGCCATTGTGAACTCACATACAATGGCCACCGTGAACTGACACAAAATGGCCTCCGTCAACTGAGAAAAAATGGCCATTGCAAACTGACATAAAATGGCCATTGTGAACTGACATACAATGGCCATTGTGAACTGACATAAAAGGGCCCCCGTGAACTGACATAAACTGTCCATTGTGGACTGACATAAAATGGCCATTGTGAACTGACATAAAATGGCCATTGTGAACTGACATAAAATGGCCATTGTGAACTGACATAAAATGGCCATTGTGAACTGACATAAAATGGACCCCGTGAACTGACATAAAATGGCCACTGTGAACTGACATAACATGGCCCCCGTGAACCAAACATGAACTGCCACCGCAACTGAGATAAAATGGCCAGTGCAAACTGACATACAATGGCCACCGTGAACTGAGAAAAAATGGCCATTGCAAACTGACATAAATTGGCCATTGTGAACTGACATAAAATGGCCATTGTGAACTGACATACAATGGCCCCCGTGAACTGACATAAAATGGCCAATGTGAACTGACATAAAATGGCACCCGTGAATTGACATAAAATGGCCATTGCGACCTGACATAAAATGGCTACCGTGAACTGACATACAATGGCCTTTGCGACCTTACATAAAAAGGCCCCCATGAACTGACATAAACTGTCCATTCTGAACTGACATACAATGGTTATTGCGACCTGACATAAAATGGCCCCCGTGAACTGACATAAACTGTCCATTGCGACCTGACAAAAAATGGCCCCTGTGAACTGACATAAACTGTCCATTGTGAACTGACATACAATGGCTTTTGCGACCTGACATAAAATGGCCCCCGTGAACTGACATAAAATGGCCATTGTGAACTGACATAAACTGTCCATTGTGAACTGACATAAAATGGCCATTGCGACCTGACATAAAATGGCCCCCGTGAACTGACATAAAATGGCCATTGTGAACTGACATAAACTGTCCATTCTGAACTGACATACAATGGCCATTGCGACCTGACCTAAAAAGGCCCCCGTGAACTGACATGAACTGTCCATTGTTAACTGACATAAAATGGCTATTGTGAACTGTCATAAAATGGCTCCCGTGAACCGACATAAAATGGCCACCGTGAACTGACATACAATGGCCATTGTGAACTGACATACTAATGGCTATCGCGAACTGATGTAAAATGGCCACCGTGAACTGACATAAAATGGCTCCCGTGAACTGACAGAAAATGGCCGACTGCTGGTTGTGGATTTTGTTTTGGCAGAGTCCCAGAGAGAGACGCAGAGACGCAGAGACCGAGAGAGATGGAGAGGGGAGAACACCCTCCTCCCCCCCCCCCACCGAGAGAGATGGAGAGGGGAGAACAGCCTCCCCCCACCGAGAGAGATGGAGAAGGGGAACCCCCCCCCACCGAGAGAGATGGAGAAGGGGAACCCCCCCCCCACCGAGAGAGATGGAGAAGGGGAACCCCCCCCACACCGAGAGAGATGGAGTGGGTGGAACCCCCCTCCCCCCACCGAGAGAGATGGAGAAGGAGACCCCCCACAAAGCGTGATGGAGAAGGGGGAACCCCACCCCCACCGAGAGAGAGATGGAGAGGGTGGAACCCCCCCCCCCACCGGGAGAGATGGAGAGGGGGGAACTCCCCCTCCACCGAGAGAGATGGAGAGGGTGGACCCCCTCCCCCCCGCCGAGAGAGATGGAGAGGGGGGAACCCTGCCCCCACCAAGAGAGATGGAGAGGGTGGACCCCCCCCCGCCGAGAGAGATGGAGAGGGGAGAACTCCCCCTCCACCGAGAGAGATGGAGAGGGTGGACCCCCCCCCCACCGAGAGAGATGGAGAGGGTGGACCCCCCGCCGAGAGAGATGGAGAGGGGAGAACTCCCCCTCCACCGAGAGAGATGGAGAGGGTGGAATCACCCCACCCCCCACCGGGAGAGATGGAGAGGGGGGAACTCCCCCTCCACCGAGAGAGATGGAGAGAGGGGACCCCCCACCGAGTGAGATGGAGAGGGGGGACTCCCCCAGCGAGAGAGATGGAGAGGCGGGAACCCCCCACCCACCGAGAGAGATGGAGAGGCGGGAACCCCCCACCCACCGAGAGAGATGGAGAGGGTGGACCCCCCCCCCCCCCGCCGAGAGAGATGGAGGGAGGTCCCCCCCTCCACCGAGAGAGATGTAGAGGGGGGACGCCCCACCGAGAGAGATGGAGAGGGGGGACTCCCCCACCGAGAGATATGGAGAGGGGGGACCCCCCCCCAACGAGAGAGATGTAGAGGGGGGACCCCCCACCGAGAGAGATGGAGAGGGGGGACTCCCTCACCGAGAGAGATGGAGAGGGGGATCCCGCCCCCCCCCCACCGAGACGGAGAGGAAAACTGCAGGGGATGGGCACAATGGAAATGTGGAGCTTGTTCAAGGAACAGCTACTGCGTGTCCTTGATAAGTATGTACCTGTCAGGCAGGGAGGAAGTGGTCGAGCAAGGGAACCGTGGTTTACTAAGGCAGTCGAAACACTTGTCTAGAGGAAGAAGGAAGGAGGCGTATGTAAAGATGAGACATGAAGGTTCAGTAAGGGCGCTCGAGAGTTACAAGTTAGCTAGGAAGGACCTAAAGAGGGAGCTAAGAAGAGTCAGGAGGGGACATGAGAAGTCTTTGGCAGGTAGGATCAAGGATAACCCTAAAGCTTTCTATAGATATGATGTGGAGATGCCGGCGTTGGACTGGGGTGAGCACAGTACGAAGTCTTACAACACCAGGTTAAAGTCCAACAGGTTTGTTTCGATGTCACTAACTTTCGGAGCGCTGCTCCTTCCTCAGGTGAATGAAGAGGTCTGTTCCAGAAACATATGTACAGACAAATTCAAAGATGCCAAACAATGCTAGGAATGTGAGCATTAGCAGGTGATTAAATCTTTACAGATCCAGAGATGGGGTAACCCCAGGTTAAAGAGATGTGAATTGTACCAAGCCAGGACAGTTGGTACGATTTCGCAGGCCAGACAGTGGGGGATGAATGTAATGCGACATGAAGCCCAGGTCCCGGTTGAGGCCGCACTCATGTGTGCGGAACTTGGCTATAAGTTTCTGCTCGGCGATTCTGCGTTGTCGCGGGTCCTGAAGGCCGCCTTGGAGAACGCTTAACCGGAGATCAGAGGCTGAATGCCCTTGACTGCTGAAGTGTTCCCCGACTGGAAGGGAACATTCCTGCCTGGTGATTGTTGCGCGATGTCCGTTCATTATAGATATGTCAGGTTTCTATAGATATGTCAGGAATAAAAGAATGACTAGGGTAAGAGTAGGGCCAGTCAAGGACAGTAGTGGGAAGTTGTGCTTGGAGTCCGAGGAGATAGGCGAGGTGCTATATGAATATTTTTCATCACTATTCACACAGCAAAAAGACAATGTTGACGAGGAGAATACTGAGATTCAGGCTACTATACTAGAAGGGCTTGATGTTCATAAGGAGGAGGTGTTAACTATTCTGGAAAGGGTGAAAATTGATAAGCCCCCTGGGCCGGATACGAATTATCCTAGGATTCTCTGGGAAGCTAGGGAGGAGATTACAGAGCCTTTGGCTTTGATCTTTAAGTCATCTTTGTCAACAGGAATAGTGCCAGAAGACTGGAGGATAGCAAATGTTGTCCCCTTGTTCAAGAAGGAGAGTAGAGACAACCCCGGTAAATATAGACCAGTCAGCCTAACTTCTGTTGTGGGCAAAATCTTGGAAAGGTTTATAAGAGATAGGGTGTATAATCATCTGGAAAGGAATAATTTGATTAGACATAGTCAACACGGTTTTGTGAAGGGTCGGTTGCGCCTCACAAACCATATAGGGTTCTTTGAGAAGGTGAGAAACAGGTGGATGAGGGTAAAGCAGTTGATGTGGTGTATATGGATTTCAGTAAAGCATTTGACAAGGTTCCCCACGGTAGGCTACTGCAGAAAATACGGAAGCATGGGATTCAGGGAGATTTAGCAGTTTGGATCAGAAATTGGCTACCTGGAAGAAGACAAAGGGTGGTGGTTGATGGGAAGTGTTCAGACTGGAGTCCAGTTACTAGTGGTGTACCACAAGGATCTGTTTTGGGGCCACTGCTATTTGTCATTTTTATAAATGACCTGGAGGAGGGCGTAGAAGGATGGGTGAGTAAATTTGCAGATGACACTAAAGTCGGTGGAGTTGTGGACAGTGCGGAAGGATGTTACAAGTTACAGAGGGACATAGATAAGCTGCAGCGCTGGTCTGAGAGGTGGCAAATGGAGTTTAATGCAGAAAAGTGTGAGGTGATTCATTTAGGAAGGAATAACAGGAAGACAGAGTACTGGGCTGATGGTAAGATTCTTGGCAGTGTGGATGAGCAGAGAGATCTCGGTGTGCATATACATAGATCCCTGAAAGTTGCCACTCAGGTTGAGAGGGTTGTTAAGAAGGCGTACGGTGTGTTAGCTTTTATTGGTAGAGTGTCTGAGTTTCGGAGCCATGAGGTCATGTTGCAGCTGTACAAAACTCTGGTGCGGCCGCATTTGGAGAATTGCATACAGTTCTGGTCGCCGCATTATAGGAAGGATGTGACAGCATTGGAAAGGGTGCAGAGGAGATTTACCAGAATGTTGCCTGGTATGGAGGGAAGATCTTATGAGGAAAGGCTGAGGGACTTGAGGCTGTTTTCGATAGAGAAAAGAAGGTTAAGAGGTGACTTAATTGAGGCATACAAGATGATCAGAGGATTGGATCGGGTGGACAGTGAGAGCCTTTTTCCTCGGATGGTGATGTCTAGCACGAGGGGACATAGCTTTAAATTGAGGGGAGATAGATATAGGACAGATGTCAGAGGTACGTTCTTTACTCAGAGGGTAGTAAGGGCGTGGAATGCCCTGCCTGCAACAGTAGTGGACTCGCCAACACTAAGGGCATTCAAATGGTCATTGGATAGACATATGGACGATAAGGGAATAGTGTAGATGGGCTTTAGAGTGGTTTCACAGGTCGGCGCAACATCGAGGGCCGAAGGGCCTGTAATGCGCCGTAATGTTCTATGAGAGAGATGGAGAGGGGGTAACACCCCCCCCCCCACCGAGAGTGATGGAGAGGGGGGACCCCCCACCGAGAGAGACGGAGAGGGGGGACCCCCCCCCACCGAGAGGGTTGGAGAGGGGGGAACCCCCACCCCACCGAGAGATATGGAGAGGGGGGAACCCCCCCCCCACCGAGAGAGGTGGAGAGGGGGAATCCCCCCACACCGAGAGATGGAGGGGGGGAATCCCCCCCCACCGAGAGTTGTGGAGAGGGGGGAACCCCAACCCCCACTGAGAGGGATGGAGAGGGGGACCCCCCCTCCACCGAGAGAGATCAAGAGGGGGGGACCCCCCCCCCCCACCGAGAGGGATGGAGAGGGGGAAGCCCCCCACCGAGTGAGAAGGAGAGGGGGGAAGCCCCCCACCAGGAGGGATGGAGAGGGGGGAACCCCCACCCCCACCGAGAGAGATGGAGTGGGGGAACCACCTCCCCCACCGAGAGGGATGGAGAGGGGGGAGCCCCCACCGAGAGAGATGGAGAGGGGGAGCCACCTCCCCACCGAGAGGGATGGAGAGGGGGGATCCCCCCTACCGAGAGGGATGGAGAGGGGGAAACCCCCCCCCCACTGAGATGGATGGAGAGGGGGGAACCCCCCCCACCGAGAAAGATGGAGAGGGGGAACCACCTCCCACCGAGAGGGATGGAGAGGGGGTCCGCCCCCCCACCGAAAGTGATGGAGAGGGGTGAACCCCCGCCCCACCACCGAGAGAGATGGAGAGGGGGGAACCCCCACCCCCACCGAGAGAGATGGAGAGGGTGAACACCCCCCCACCGAGAGAGATGGAGAGGGGGGAACCCCCCCCCCACAGAGAGAGATGGAGGGGGGTATCCCCCCACACCGAGAGAGATGGAGAGGGGGGAACCCTCACCCCACCGAGAGAGATGGGGAGGGGGACCCCCCCCACCGAGAGGGATGGAGAGGGGGACCCCTCCCCCCACCGAGAGAGATGGGGAGGGGGAACCCCCCCCCCAATTCACTGAAAGAACACGGCTGAAACCGATGGAGGGAGAAAAGAAAGGGGGGGTAAGGGGGTAAACAAGGAGCAGGGGGTCACACACCAGGTCGGCCAGGAAGGGAATCACGGAGGGTCTGCGGGGGAGAGAGGGGAAGGGTTAGGGAAAGGGGGGTTGGGGGGGGGGGGGCAGACACGCCGAACTGAACGGCAACAGTTTGTAACGATAGAAACGTAAGAGAAAGCCTTTTCACTCTCTGAGAAATGTAAACTAGCCGCAATGCACAGAATTATGGAAACGGCAATAAAAAGATTTTTTCAATAAATTCAGAGCCCAGTTCAGTTTTTCCAATTCAGGGGCAATTTAGCGTGGCCAATCCACCTGCCCTGCACATCTTTGGGTTGTGGGGGTGAGACCCAGGCTAACACGGGGAGAATGTGCAAACTCCACACGGACAGTGACCCAGAGCCGGGACTGAACAGTGGTTAGCACTGCTGCCTCACAGCTACAGGGTCCCAGGTTCGATTCCCGGCTTAGGTCACTGTCTGTGCGGAGTCTGGACGTCCTCCCCGTGTCTGCGTGGGCTTCCTCCGGGTGCTCCGGTTTCCTCCCACCGCCCAAAGACGTGCAGGTTAGGTGGGTTGGCCGTGATAAATCCAAATTGCCCACAGTATCTAAAGATGTTCAGGTTAGGTGGGGTGACAGCGACGGGATAGGGGAGTGGGCCTAGGTATGGCGCTCTCTTCAGGGTTCACATTGTCTCTGTCATTATTGTTTACACCAACAATGCTGCCAAACTTTCTATCAAACTTTGTATCTCATTATCTTCAATCAGTACTCAACAAAGTCAAACTGAGACACACAGATACACACACTCACACACACACACACACACAGGCACACACACACACACAGGCACACACACAGACTGCAATGAAGTTACTAAGAAAAGTCCCTAGTCTCCAAACTCTGGCGCCTGTTCGGGTACACTGAGGGAGAATACATGATGTCCAATTCACCAAACAGCACGTCCTACGGGACTTCAGGGGGGAAACCGGAGCACCCGGGAGAAACCCACGCGGACAAGGGGAGAACGTGCAGACTCCGCACAGACTGTGACCCAAGCTGGGATTCGACCTGGGGCTCTGGAGCTGTGAGGCCGCAGTGCTAACCACTGTGCTACCGTGTAACTTCCAGTGCCGCCTAAAGAATGCCACACATAACCCCCCCCGCCCCCCCCAACACACACACACGTGTACAGATACTCAAACTCAGACAGACTGGGTAAATACATCTTTCAAATGGAGCGAGATCCATTCTCCACCTTTAACTTGGAGAGGTGTATCTGGCCTGTGTGTGACCCAAGTCACACACTGACTCTGAACATCCTCACAGCAGCTTGGGGACAGATAATTCTGAAGCACTTTTCATAACCTTTGGGTATCACAAACTGTTTCACAGGCAATGGAGCGCTTTTGAAAGGTGGTAATTTAGGAAATGGACCAGCTAATTTCAGCGAGAGAGAGAGAGAGACACAGAAACAGGATGAGATTGTGCTGTACAAGTTTCAGAGCTGTCACTGAGACACACACGAGATGTACAATATCAATTATTATTCTGAAGCATTTTGATTAAATCAGCCCTGAGACTGAATTCCAGTGTTTCAGAGTCAAGCTTCATCTCCACTGCCCATCAAACACTCACAACACAAATACTGTCTGGGGTTAAATACAGAGTCAAAATCCCTCTGTCCTGTCGAAGGAATTTTTCATTGCAGATAGTTATTTTTATTTTTTGGAAAAGCAGAACTCAAATTGCACCGAATCCCAGGGTGGACTCTTGTTTATTTCAGCCCTTCACATTCAAACGTGAAGTTTAAGCTCCGATTATAGGTGTCTGCTTGTCTCTGTCTGTGTATTCAATGTTCCTGTAGCTTATTCACTTGTCTGAAGTATTTGAATAACAGGCCTTGGTTAATCAATCCTTTCTCACAGCACATGGAAGTTGTGAAACTTCAAGGCTCTCAGTCTAATGTAGTTAAAAAACAACTGCTTCCTTTGATCCTCAATCCATTTCCAAACCCTAAATAGATCTCACACATTTCCATAATGCAGGAATATCTCCATCAAAACTTCTAATCAGTTCCCCATACACTCGTTAAACTTGCCTGTGTGAAGTAAATTCCACTGACAGATTCCGAAAGCTGCACAGAAAAATGACTGGTTATTTTAAACTTTGAAATGAAACTATTTTAACTTGTGCATCAGTCCTATTAAACAGAAATGTTGTCCGGTGGGCTGACAGTCTCTCAGCAAGATTGAAACATTGAGGGACCCCACGTCCTGCATTTGACAACATTTGTGGCACTTCCACAATCTACGATACATTGCTGTCTGTATTGTGTGAATCCAGCTGTGAAATATCTGTACAGTTTAAACTTCCACTGTTTCCGCCTTCTCATCATTGATAAAGATCACGGTTTGATCACCCCTCTGCCTGAGGTGGGACTGGGACCATCCAGGGCTGCGGGCCCGGCCTCCTGTCCTCCCACCCCTCTGCCTGAGGTGGGACTGGGACCATCCAGGGCTGCAGGCCCAGCCTCCTGTCCTCCCACCCCTCTGCCTGAGGTGGGCGTGGGACCATCCAGGGCTGCAGGCCCGGCCTCCTGTCCTCCCACCCCTCTGCCTGAGGTGGGAGTGGGACCATCCAGGGCTGCAGGCCCGGCCTCCTGTCCTCCCACCCCTCTGCCTGAGGTGGGACTGGGACCATCCAGGGCTGCAGGCCCAGCCTCCTGTCCTCCCACCCCTCTGCCTGAGGTGGGCGTGGGACCATCCAGGGCTGCAGGCCCGGCCTCCTGTCCTCCCACCCCTCTGCCTGAGGTGGGAGTGTGACCACCCAGGGCTGCAGGCCCAGCCTCATGTCCTCCCACCCCTCTGCCTGAGGTGGGACTGTGACCATCCAGGACTGCAGGCCCAGCCTCCTGTCCTCCCACCCCTCTGCCTGAGGTGGGAGTGGGACCATCCAGGGCTGCAGGCCCGGCCTCCTGTCCTTCCACCCCTCTGCCTGAGGTGGGAGTGTGACAATCCAGGCTGCAGGCCCAGCCTCCTGTCGTCCCACCCCTCTGCCTGAGGTGGGAGTGGGACCGCCTATGGCTGCAGGCCCAGCCACCTGTCCTCGCACCCATCTGCCTGATTTGGGACTGGGACCATCCAGGGCGGCAGGCCCAGCCTCCTGTCCTCCCACCCCTCTGCCTGAGGTGGGACTGGGACCATCCAGGGCGGCAGGCCCAGCCTCCTGTCCTCCCACCACTCTGCCTGAGGTGGGCTTGGGACCATCCAGGGCTGCAGGCCCAGCCTCCTGTCCTCCCACCCCTCTGCCTGAGGTGGGAATGGGACCATCCAGGGCTGCAGGCCCAGCCTCCTGTCCTCCCATCCCTCTGCCTGAGGTGGGAGCGGGACCATCCAGGGCTGCAGGCCCAGCCTCCTGTCCTCCCACCCCTCTGCCTGAGGTGGGCGTGGGACCATGCAGGGCTGCAGGCCCGGCCTCCTGTCCTCCCACCCCTCTGCCTGAGGTGGGAGTGGGACCATCCAGGGCTGCAGGCCCGGCCTCCTGTCCTCCCACCCCTCTGCCTGAGGTGGGACTGGGACCATCCACAGCTGCAGGCCCAGCCTCCTGTCCTCCCACCCCTCTGCCTGAGGTGGGAGTGGGACCATCCAGGGCTGCAGGCCCAGTCTCCTGTCCTCCCACCCCTCTGCCTGAGGTGGGAGTGGGACCATCCAGGGCTGCAGGCCCGGCCTCCTGTCCTCCCACCCCTCTGTCTGAGGTGGGTGTGGGACCATCCAGGGCTGCAGGCACGGCCTCCTGTCCTCCCACCCCTCTGCCTGAGGTGGGAGTGGGACCATCCAGGGCTGCAGGCCCAGCCTCCTGTCCTCCCACCCCTCTGCCTGAGGTGGGACAGGGACCATCAAGGGCTGCAGGCCCGGCCTCCTGTCCTCCCACCCCTCTGCCTGAGGTGGGAGTGGGACCATCCAGGGCTGCAGGCCCGGCCTCCTGTCCTCCCACCCCTCTGCCTGAGGTGGGACTGGGACCATCCAGGGCTGCAGGCCCGGCCTCCTGTCCTCCCACCCCTCTTCCTGAGGTGGGACCATCCAGGGATGCCGGCCCAGCTTCCTGTCCCCCACCCCTCTGCCTGAGGTGGGACTGGGACCATCCAGGATTGCAGGCCCGGCCTCCTGTCCTCCCACTCCTCTGCCTGATGTGGGACTGGGACCATCCAGGCTGCAGGCCCAGCCTCCTGTCCCCCACCCCTCTGCCTGAGGTGGGTGGGACCATCCAGAGCTGCAGGCCCGGCCTCCTGTCCTCCAACCCCAATGCTTGAGGTGGACTGGGACCATCCGGGGCTGCAGGCCCAGCCTCCTGTCCTCTCACCCGTCTGCCTGAGGTGGGAGTGGGACCATACAGGGCTGCAGCCCCGGCCTCCTGTCCTCTCACCCCTCTGCCTGAGGTGGGAGTGGGACCATCCAGGGCTGCAGGACCGGCCTCCTGTCCTCGCACCCCTTTGCCTGAGGTGGGAGTGGGACCATCCAGGGCTGCAGGCCCGGCCTCCTATCCTCCCACTCCTCTGCCTGAGGTGGGAGTGGGACCGCCTGGGGCTGCAGGCCCAGCCTCCTGTCCTCCCGCCCCTCTGCCTGAGGTGGGAGTGGGACCATCCAGGGCTGCAGGCCCAGCCTCTTGTCCTCCCACCCCTCTGCCTGAGGTGGGAGTGGGACCATCCGGGGCTGCAGGCCCAGTCTCCTGTCCTCCCACCCCTCTGCCTGAGGTGGGACTGGGACCATCCAGAGCTGCAGGCCCGGCCTCCTGTCCTCCCACCCCTCTGCCTGAGGTGGGACTGGGACCATCCGGGGCTGCAGGCCCAGCCTCCTCTCCTCCCACCCCTCTGCCTGAGGTGGGAGTGGGACCATCCAGGGCTGCATGCCCAGCCTCCTGTCCTCCAACCCCTCTGCCTGAGGTGGGAGTGGGACCATCCAGGGTTGCAGGCCCGGCCTCCTGTCCTCCCACCCCTCTGCCTGAGGTGGGAGTGGGACCATCCAGGGCTGCAGGCCCGGCCTCCTGTCCTCCCACCCTCTGTCTGAGGTGGGAGTGGGACCATCCAGGGCTGCATGCCCGGCCTCCTGTCCTCCCACCCCTCTGCCTGAGGTGGGAGTGGGGCCATCCAGGGCTGCAGGCCCAGCCTCCTGTCCTCCCACCCTCTGGCCAGCACCTCGGGGGCATCCTCCACTGCCGGGGGCAGGGCGGACAAGACATTATGTGGGGGCGGCAGCCTCCCGTCGCTCCGCTGCCCCCGCGGTGCCCTCGCCCTCCCGCCTGCTCACGCGGCAGCTGGGGGTGAAGTGCTATGCCCACCCTACCATGACCATTGAGGCGGGCACCCGTGCGATGGGCGGGGCTGTCGGCCCCTCGGCCATCGTAGCCGCCTCGCGGATGTACGGCAAGGCCGGGTTCTTCCTGCGGGCCGAGCAGGCGGCCCACCGGGCCCTGGAAAGGGGGCTCACGGTGGGCGGGACACACGTGGCGGTGGAGACGCTGGAGGCCACCGCAGAACGTGTTGTTCTATCAAACGTCCCGCCCTCCCTCCCCACCGAGCTCCTCCTCCCCCATCCCAACCTACTGGGGGAGGTCAGGTCCGGGGCGGCGCCGCTGACGCTCGGCCTGCGGGACCCCTCCCTCCGCCATGTCTACTCCTTCCGCCGCCAGGTTCCTGTCCGCCTGAGCCGGGAGGGAGGGGGATGCTGCCGGGGCCTCTCCCGCCATGGAGGCCGTGCAGCAGGGCGATCCCGAGCCGCCCCCTCCTCGCAAGCGCCGCCTGTCCGGGCAAGGGGGGGAGGGGTTTGCTGCCCCCTCCCCGGGCGAGGAGGGGGAGGGGTCTCCCGTGTTGGTGCCCATCCCCCCGACGCCTGGCCCGGGGCACACAATGAAGAGAAGCAAGGCCGGGGGGGGCCTCCGAGGCCCCCGAGCCCCTCGTGCTGCTGTCGCCCCCCGAGCAGGAGGACCCGGGGTCGAGCGGAGTCGAAGCCCCTGGGGGCCCGTCCCGCCCGGTGCAAGTTTCCTCCCCGGACGCCTCCTCTTCACCATCGCGGGGGGCCGGCAGCAGCAGCGACCGCTCATCGTGCCGCTGTGGGCCGTGGACGGGGGAGGAGGGGAAGGCTCCCCGCCCTCTACACCCGGGTGGGCGACGGCGGAGAGCCCTGTTTTCAACCCGGACATGTCTCTGGGGGGCCTCGCGGAACTCTCGGAGGTCCCGGAGTCGCCGGCGTGGGTGGAGGCGCCCTCCACGTGCCCTGAGCCGCGGGAGGAGCCTGCGAAGGACCTGCCTGTGGACGACCCTGGGGGTGGGGTCGACTCGGGCCAAGGGTTAGCCGGTGGGCCCGTGCCACCCGCCATACTCCATGTGGCGGGGGACTCGAGCTCAGGAGGTGACCGTTCGGAGGAGGAAGGCTGCTCGGTGGCGGGTGAGGAGGAGGATTTAGACGCGCTCTGCAGCGAGGCAGAGGGCGCCCTCACACCCGGCACCGAGTCTCCCCTCGTCCCCCCTGGGGAACGCCGGACATTTCTGGGAACGCACCATGGTCACCCGGACTGTGTGCGGCTGGCCCTGGGCAGCTGGGGAAACCTGGGGCTGCTCCTTGGCTCCGCCCGGGCCTATGTCAGAGAGGCCCGGGAGTTCGATCAAGACCAGGAGGAGCAGCGCCAAGCTGTTCAGGTCCTTGTGGGACTCCTGAGGGAGTGTAGGGGCGGTACCCCCACTCTGAGCACTGAAGGTGATGGATAACTATTGCTGCTGACATGGAGGTAACCATGGCCAGCCTCAACATCAACGGCAGCAGCCACGCGCACCACCGGTTCCAGTTCTTGTCTCTCCTCCGGGACGGAAAGTACGGGGTGTGCTTCCTGCAGGAAACCCAGGCCATCCGGGTGACGAAGCTCAGTGGACCCTGGAGGGGCAAGGAGGAGTCTTCATGCGTCACCTGCCCCCACGTTCGGGCGGGGTGGCTATCTTGTTGGCTCCACATTTTCAGCCGGAGATCTTGGGGGTCAAGGAGTCGGTGCCAGGCCGTCTGCTGCACCTAAAGGCCCGTTTCGGGGCAGCGGTGATTCACTTTGTAAATGTATCCGCTCCCGTGGCAGGACCGCAGCAGGCGGCTTTCTTCCAAAAGGTGTCCACTCTTCCAGGCACCATCCTGGTGGGAGAGTTGTTATTGAAAATATAGAAAGATGTGTCATTTGAAACATGGAAGTCTGGCAATATCTGGTCTGGGAGAGACATGAGAGGATACAGGGAAAGATCCCACAAAGGATTAACAGCAGCTGCCAGGAGAGGATTGTAAAATGCAGATAGCCTTGCTCAAGAAGGCTTCGCAAACAAGACAAACAGGATTTTGAATGAAGCCAAAAACAATGGCCCACACCTTCATTGAAAGTAACTATCTTAGTTAGCAGCTGGAAAAAAGGATGAGGTTCAGTTGAATTTGGTGATAATTCTAGGTGTGAAAATTTGCTAAACCAGGTAAATTAAAGAAAGCTTGAGACTATCAGTCTAGGAGAAACATAACTCAAAGCCAAAATCAAAGTCAAAATTATGAGCTGAGGACACAATTGGAAAATAAAACTACAGAAATGACAGGAATTAAAAGTAACACCTCTTGAAACCAAAGCATTTTGATCATCACAAAGGAAACAATGTAATCAGATCTCTGAGATGCAGTTATGTCAAAATGAATACTTAGTTGGATTAGAAGGTTTAGTCAAACGTACTTTGTATAATCAAAGTGAAATAAGTTACTTTACAATAAAATCATAAAAACTAGATAACTGTTAGAAAAATATGTAAACCCAGAGACCAGGGCAGGAACTACCAGAACCAGAACCAGAACTCAGAGGGAGGGAGAGAGAAGCAGAGAAGAAACAAGCAGCTCAGAGTCAGATTACAGTCAGCTCGGCCATGGGAAAGACAAGGCATAGCAGCCGAGCTAAAACAGCTAATACATCTCAGGAAGACTATAATTCAAAGAGTC
Source organism: Scyliorhinus torazame (assembly GCF_047496885.1). Taxonomy (NCBI): domain Eukaryota; kingdom Metazoa; phylum Chordata; class Chondrichthyes; order Carcharhiniformes; family Scyliorhinidae; genus Scyliorhinus; species Scyliorhinus torazame. The sequence continues at coordinate 30,846,492 of NC_092711.1, read as the reverse complement.
AGCTCTATGTCAGCTCAGAGATAGCCAGCAGAGTCAGCTCTCACAGCTCGGTACATGGGAAAGACAGGCCACAGCAACCGAGCTCATCAGCGATTACATCTAAAGAAGACCAGACTTTATAAAGAAGATTGATTGTCAAGGTGGGCCTGAAGGTCCCTTCAACCACCCAGAAGGATCCAGAAGCAAGGTCTTTTTCCTGTCTGTAAAGAAAGTATTTGCAGCTGTTAAAAGAAAAAAATATAATAATAAAATAACTTAATTTAACCTGAAATAGTGGTTATTCCAAAGTGTACTTTACTTACTTAGCAATGCGGGACCCAGGATCGATGGTACTAAGTGGTAAGTAGATTAAATCTTCGGTGAAGGCATGGGTTATACCGTTGGATAACTAAAAAACATAGTTTGACCTGAATAGCCCCCACTGAAGCTTGCATCGGAGTCGGGGAGTGAGAATCCCTGATCACCATTTAGAATGTCGGCCCTTTTTGGTATCGGGGGACTTCTAAGAATAGTGGTGAGTTTTCAAAAACATGGCGCCCAACGTTTTAATTAAAACTCTGTCAATTACACCTAATGGGTTGCTTTATTTTCCACACGGCAGCCGTCGTGTTAACACCGTGTGAATTGCGCCCAGCCGGTTGTTTTGCTTTCTCCATGGCATCCAGCGTGGAGACCTAGAATACTAGAAGTTTCTAGGTAAAACGAGGCTAGAACAGTAGAAGTTTCTAAATCAGCAGAGGGTGCTTGAATATTAGAAGTTTCTAGTTCCCAACAAACGGTTGGAATATGAGAAGTTTCTAACCGGCACAAAGGTGAGAATATTAGAAGTCTCTGGTCTATTGTGAGTCAGACTTTACCTGCCGAGTTTAGTCTGGAAAGTCATGTGATTGATTTCTGCAAAGATATTCTGTGGATCGAGGGGACATAAAACTCAGGTTGGGTGTGAAATCAGCAAATTAGAAGATGCTGACCCTGAGAAAAAGTCTGCAAGACATCTTGGTGACAGCACTAAAAATCTTGCATCCATTACTGGTAAAAGGAGGTCAAAAAATAAATCATCCTTAGAGTAAGGCAGATTGTGAGGGTAAATCCTAAAGAAATAGAGGACGCCTAGAATCTTTAGAGACCAATAACCAATCGACCCTTAGCTAAAAACAGGAAGTTAGTGCCTTAGTTAGCCTTGGGTAGGGCCCAGAAAGGGTACTTATCCTTAATTTCAGATTGCAACTGAAAGGGACAACCAGGAACAGAACTTAGAATTCCGAAAAATGGCAATTAGAATAATCCTCTTGCTTTGAAACACGGTTGAAGCACTGAACCAGAGTGGGAGAAATTAATAGAGGCAAAAAACTCCTGTATAAGTGAAACTTTATCAGCATGGAGGGGTATCAATTTTTGTTAAAAGTAACTAAAACCCCACTGAATAGAGGTCCAAGATCTCAGTGTATAAACGTGCGTGCGTGTTCAATAAGGGTTGTGAAACCCTACAAAGTAGAGGTCCAAGATCTGAGCGGATGAATGAGTGTGTGTATGTCTAAGAAGGAATTGTGAATTTCCTTTGGTGTTTGTATTTTAAAAAAATGTTGTATTTTGCAAAACCGAATTTTACATCAATTAAAAGTTCACATCAATTAAAAGGGCAGCACGGTAGCATTGTGGATAGCACAATTGCTTCACAGCTCCAGGGTCCCAGGTTCGATTCCGGCTTGGGTCACTGTCTGTGCGGAGTCTGCACATCCTCCCCGTGAGTGCGTGGGTTTCCTCCGGGTGCTCCGGTTTCCTCCCACAGTCCAAAGATGTGCAGGTTAGGTGCATTGGCCATGATAAATTGCCCTTCGTGTCCAAAATTGCCCTTAGTGTTGGGTGGGGTTACTGGGTTATGGGGATAGGGTAGAGGTGTTGACCTTGGGTAGGGTGCTCTTTCCAAGAGCCGGTGCAGACTCGATGGGCCGAATGGCCTCCTTCTGCACTGTAAATTCTATGTAATCTATGTAAATAAATGGCAGGTAGAAATGTGATCAGTATTATGAGGTGATAAATCAGTATGTTCAGAGTTAAATTGGTCTCAGAATAAACAGATAAAGAGTTTGTACTTGGCAGCAGTCAGCTGCTAGCAGGCTTTGAAACTGTGCGTTGAAATTGACACTGCATAGCTCCGCAGGGTCCTACTGCCCGATGAGCTCAAGAATGTCACCAGCAAAAATAATCATGCTTAGAATGTTAAATACATTGAAGAAGGAGCTTTAGAGAATAAAGATTTTGGATCAAAAGTTAGATTAAGAGAATTACTTGCAGGATAAGGAAAAGGGAATCTGATGGCAGGAAAAGATTTGATAAAAATAGATGCAGGTAAAATTAAGATATTAAAACAATTGATAACACAGAGGAAGTTTGGGTGAAATACCAACTAAGACTGCAGGGAAAATAATCAGTGAAGCTGTAAAATATGAAGACAAGATTGTTCAGAATCTGTGTAAACATACAGTTGACTTAGCGAAGCATGGAGTCTGGAGCAAAATAAATTATATCACAATTAAAACACATGACCCAATTGGTGGGAAGACAGTGAATTAAAACCTGTTAGCAGCATTGATTGGACAGATCATGAAGTTAAAATGTCATGTTTGGAACTTACCTTCATAAAAATCCGGCCGTAATCAAAATAAAGTAAGTGAAGTAAACGCAGTAGCAATATCAGGAATGTATCAGGGTAAGGTTTCGACAGATTGGATCAGAGTGAGTAAAAGGGGAGGAGTTTGAGATTCTTCGAATCTCACTCAGGGGTGCAATGACAGAAGGAGGAGGCTTAACAGGCCTTCATTGTGTGATGTACATCAATGATAAGGAAAAAAAACGAGTTAAAAAAAAAAAGAAAAAAAAGGAACGAAATGGTAACAAAAGAAATCCGGAAGTCCTGGAGAGGGTACTTCGGGAGTGTTCAAACGAAGATAGAAAGTACAAATTAAAGAATAGGGCCCTCTCCACCCTTGACCTGCTCATTTGATTTTTCAGATGGAAAAAGTAAATAACAGACAAACCAGTTCACAAGAAGGAAGAGAACTGCACTCCAGAAAGGAATGTTTTAGACGGGATTGGGGGGAAACTAATAATACAATCGCCTACATATTTGAGGGAATTAAATGATAGAGCCCGAGGGAAAACTTTACGGGTTGGAAACAAATCAAAATATCAAATTATTACTGAACAGTGAACCCTCCGGTCAGACATCTCTAACTGGACATCAGCTGATGGATGATCTGCGGTCTCCATGGGGTATGTACTATGTGGTGGAGTTATTAAGGGTCTCGGCAGACAGCAGCGACTGACGAGGAACCCCAATATGATAAACGACAATAGTTTAAAAATTTTTGGAGCTTGATGCCAAGGGGGGAAAATTATTACCAATGAAGCAAACAATATTTCATTGTCGGGCTGTAATCGTTATTAAAGAAGAAATGTCATGTCAATTGTTAGCACTGTTATGTATGTATGATAATGGGGGTATGTGTGCCGTTAGAGAACTTGATCAGCATTTCGAAACTATCTGAATGTTTTAATAGAGGGGGAATAGTGGTAGTTTAGTGTGCTTTCTTGATTTAACTGCATAGAACATCACATATAATATTGAAGCTGTTAACACGCCATATTTAATATGTAGTGACCATTGGTTCCAAAGCCACGAAGGGATGTGTCGATATTGTACTTTATTTTTCGTATTGAAATTGTGATAACAGTTGCAATTATGTAAAGGTGTAACACACGGTCTATTTGTGTAGTTAGGTGATGGGTAATGTGTTAAGATAAGACTTAATTTTTTTTTACTGTGTATTTAACAATAGGGAGAATTTATTTGGAAAAAGTGACAGTTCGATGTGGTTTTGCGAATACTGTCGGCATATTGTATTACAAATGTTGTAAGGGAAATGATAACAGACGAACGGGATGTGAAGGAAGTTTGTCAGAATAATATTCTCTCCTGTACACCAGGGGCTGGCAGACATACATGGTTCAGAACAATATTAGACATTAATGTGGGGAAGTCAGGGTTAGAATCAAGATCAATTGAACCTTTTAAATTAATGAAGCGAGGGAACCAGTGGGTGTACATGATGTCATAATTTACCATGCCAATGAGAAACGGTAAGCAATTTGGATGACGGAAAAATGGACACGAAACAGCCAGTGATGGACAAATGGCCTTTTTGGTTACTGATGGACTGAGTTGTGTGCTGTTTCTAAGGGACATGAGGAAGCTTCTACGGTGCTGCTACCCCAAGGAAGTAAACTGCTTTGGAGGTAGTGGAACACGGATATAGCTATTGTGGTACCTTCCTAAGCGGCTCCGGCTATGGTTCACGGTAATTGGACTTGAGGAAAGAACGAAAAAAGACACTGGTCTGTGATATGGATACATTTACAAATTGATTACGATGCACAATTTAAAATCACAAAACATGGACATACAAATGAGAAAGGTCGGGGATAAATGTTCATCAGTACAATTAGATGGGGGGGGGGGGGATAATTGACCAAATGATATAGTTATTTTTCAAATGTCAAGACGGGGTGTTATTGAAAATATGGAAAGATGTGTCATTTGAAACATGGAAGTCTGGCAATATCTGGTCTGGGAGAAACATGAGAGGATACAGGGAAAGATCCCACAAAGGGTTAACAGCAGCTGCCAGGAGAGGATTGTAAAATGCAGATAGACTTGGTCAAGCAGGCTTAGCAAACAAGACAAACAGGATTTTGAATGAAGCCAAAAACAATGGCTCACACCTTCATTGAAAGTAACTGTCTTAGTTAGCAGCTGGAAAAAAGGATGAGGTTTAGTTGCATTTGGTGATAATTCTAGGTGTGAAAATGTGCTAAACCAGGTAAATTAAAGAAAGCTGGAGACTATCAGTCTACGAGAAACATAATTCAAAGCCAAAATTAAAGTCACAATTACGAGCTGAGGACACAATTGGAAAATAAAACTACAGAAATGACAGGAATTAAAAGTAACACCTCTTGAAACCAAAGCATTTTCATCATCACAAAGGAAACACTGTAATCAGATCTATGAGATGCAGTTATGTCAAAATGAATACTTAGTTGGATTAGAAAGTTTAGATCAAAGATACTTTTTACAATCAAAGTGAAATTAGTTACTTTACAATAAAATCATAAAAACTAGATAACTGTTAGAAAAATATGTAAACCCAGAGACCAGGGCAGGAACTACCAGAACCAGAACCAGAACTCAGAGGGAGGGAGAGAGAGAAGCAGAGAAGAAACAAGCAGCTCAGAGTCAGATTACAGTCAGCTCGGCCATGGGAACGACAAGGCATAGCAGCCGAGCTAAAACAGCTAATACATCTCAGGAAGACTAGAATTTAAAGATTCAGCTCTATGTCAGCTCAGAGACAGCCAGCAGAGCCAGCTCTCACAGCTCGGTACATGGGAAAGACAGGACACAGCAACCGAGCTCATCAGCGATTACATCTAAAGAAGACCAGACTTTATAAAGAAGATAGATTGTCAAGGTGGGCCTGAAGGTCCCTTCAACCACCCAGAAAGACCCAGAAGCAAGGTCTTTTTCCTTTCTGTAAAGAAAGTATTTGCAGCTTTTAAAAGAGAAAATATAATAATAAAATAACTTAATTTAACCTGAAATAGTGGTTATTCCAAAGTCTACTTTACTTACTCAGCAATGCGGGACCCCGGATTGATGGTACTAAGTGGGAAGTAGATAAAATCTTCGGTGAAGGTATGGGTTATACCGGGGGATAACTTGAAAATATAGTTTGACCTGAATAGCACCCACTGAAGCTTGCATCGGAGTCGGGAGTGAGAATCCTGATCACCATTTAGAATCTCGGCCCTTTTTGGTATTGGGGGAATTCTAAGAATAGTGGTGGGTTTTCAAAAACAGAGTGCATCGTCCTAGGAGGGGATTTTAATTGCACCCTCAAGGACAAGGACCGTGGTGAAGTCCAGCGCTGCTCGGCGGCGGTGGTGAAGTTGAGGGACCTGGTTAGGTCCTTTGACTTGGTGGATGTCTGGCGGACTCTCCATCCTGAACTGCGGGGGTGCACCTCTGTGCGGCCCCAGTTCAGCGCGTCCAGCATCGACCATCTTTACATTTCCAAGACGTACTTGCCCAGCGTTCCGACGGCCTCCATGGAGCAGGTGCCGAGCTCGGATCACCACCTGGTGTGGGCGGGTCTCGCCCCGTCCCGCGCTCAGACACGGTCCGCGTACTGGCACTTTAACAACCTGCTGCTGGAGGACGAGCGGTTCCTGGACTCGTTCTGCCGTTTCTGGGCCGGCTGGAGAAGGAAGCGGGGTGGCTTCCCCTCCTTGAGGCTACGGTGGGATGTGGGCAATGCCCAGAACCGTGCCATCTGTCAGGGGTACACGGAGGGGTCTACGGCGGGACGGAACTCCACGATCGCCAACCTGGCTGAGGAACTCCTCGATCTGGAGTCACGTCTCGCTCAGCCCGATGAGGCCCGGCCCCGGGGCTGGTGTACAGGGAGAAGAGGGGCGCACTGCGGGACCTGAAACTGGCCGGGTCCCGCGGCGCGTACGTGAGGTCGCGGATCCGTCTCCTAACGGACATAGACCGCGGCTCCTGCTTCTTCTACTCGCAGGAAAGAGGACGCGGGGCCCGTCGGCAGGTTTCTACGCTGCTGGCCGACGACCGGCCCCTCGTCTCGGATCCGGAGGGGGTCAGGACCCTGATCAGGGATTTTTACTCCGACCTCTTCTCTCCGGGTCCGTCCAGCGAGGACGCTTGCAGAGTTCTGTGGGAGGACCTGCCGCAGGTGGGCCCGGAGGGCGCCGGGAAGCTCGATAATGCCATCAACCTCCAAGAGCTGACCGGCGCCCTGGACAGCCTCTCACGGGGCAAATCCACAGGGCTGGACGGGCTGACCGTGGAGTTCTTCAGGGCGTGCTGGGACGTCCTGGGGAGCGACTACACGGGGGTCCTGGGGGAATGTACCGCGACCGGGGAGATGCCTCTTTCGTGGCGCAGGGCCGTCATTGCCCTGCTGCCCAAGAAGGGGGATCTCCACCGACTTAAGAATTGGCGACCGGTCTCCCTCCTCAGCACGGACTATAAAATCTTCGCCAAGGTGCTGTGTTTACGCCTTGGCCCCGAGCTGGACCACATGATCCACCCTGACCAGTCCTGCACAGTCCCGGACCGCACAATCCATGACAATATCCACCTGGCCCGGGACATTATTCACTTTACCCAGAGGACTGGTATGTCGAGCACCTCCCTGTCTCTTGACCAGGAGAAGGCGTTCGACAGGGTGGGGCCCGGGGATTTGCTCGGGACTCTGCGAGCTGTCGGGTTCGGGTGGTATTTTGTGGCCCGGATCCGGTTACTGTCCGCCGCCTCGGAGAGTCTGATTAAGGTTAACGGGTCCCTGACGGCGCCCCTTCGCTTTGGGAGAGGAGTGCGTCAGGGCTGCCCCCTGTCCGGCCAACATTATTCCCTCTGCGTGGGGCCTTTCCTGTGCCTCCTGCGGAGGGGGTTCACGGGGCTGGTTCTGCGCGAGCCGGACGTGGGGGTGGTCCTCTCGGCGGACGCTGATGCCGTGTTCCTCATGGTCACTGACCCCGGGGACCCCCGGAGGATGCGAGAGAGCCAAGCTGTCTACTCCGCCGCGTCCTCCGCACGGATCAACTGGGCCAAATGTTCCGGACTCCTGGTCGGTCCGTGGCAGGTGGACCCCCTCCCGGAGGAGCTCGGGCCCTTCAGCTGGAGTCGGACCAACAGCCTCGACCTGGGAGTCCATCTTTGCCCGGCAGAGGGAGCCTGGCCGGCGAACGGGCAGGAGCTGGAGACCAAGGTCACCGCTGGCCTGGGACGCTGGACAGGACGGCTCCGAGTGCTGTCCCACAGGGGCCGAGTTCTCGTCATAAACCAGCTGATCGCCTCCATGCTGTGGTCCCGGCTGGTCACTGACTCCCCCCCCCTGGCTTTGTCCCACCATCCAGAGAGCCCGGCTTCGGTTCCTCCGGAACAATCGACTGCACGGGGTCGCTGCGGAGGTCTGGAGTCTCCCGATGGCGGAGGGCGGTCAGGCGCTGGTGTGCCTCCGCACCCAGACTGCCACTTTCCACCCTCAGACTCTGCAGCGTTACCTGGACGCTGAGCCTCCTCCACGGTGGGGCCCTGGCGACGGATTTCTCCCCCCAGGGGCTCGGCCTGAACTACGACGTGCGGCTCCTGTCTGTGGACCAGCAGGGTCTTCGGAACTCTCTGTTGGCGCTGCCCGTCTTGTACCAGGACCTCCTCAAAGTCTGGAACACGGTCTCCAGGCGCCGCAGCTCTCCCCCGTCAGGAGTGGCGGCTGTCGTAAGGGAGGCGCTGCTCAGGAATCCGCACCTCCGCCAATCTCCATTCGGGTGGCTGGCGGAGCGGAGGGCGGTGGGTGCCGTGGGCAGGGCTGGGTGGGGAGGGCTGTGGGTGCCGTGGGCAGGCCTGGGTGGCGGAGGGCTGTGGGTGTGGGTGCCGTGGGAAGGGCTGGGTGGGGGAGGGCCGGGCTGTGGGTGCCGTTGGCAGGGCTGGGTGGCGGAGGGCTGTGGGTGCCGTGGGAAGGGCTGGGTGGCGGAGGGCTGTGGGTGCCGTGGGAAGGGCTGGGTGGCGGAGGGCTGTGGGTGCCGTTGGCAGAGCTGGGTGGCGGAGGGCTGTGGGTGCCGTGGGAAGGGCTGGGTGGGGGAGGGCTGTGGGTGCCGTGGGAAGGCTGGGTGGGGGAGGGCTGTGGGTGCCGTTGGCAGGGCTGGGTGGCGGAGGGCCCGGCTGTGGGTGCCGTGGGCAGGGCTGGGTGGCTGAGGGCTGTGGGTGCCGTGGGAAGGGCTGGGTGGCGGAGGGCCGGGCTGTGGGTGCCGTGGGAAGGGCTGGGTGGCGGAGGGCCGGGCTGTGGGTGCCGTGGGAAGGGCTGGGTGGCGGCCGGGGGTCCCTGGAGCGGGGGCAGGCGCTGCCCACGGACACAATAGAAGCTTTCCGGGCTGGCTGGGCCCCGCAGGGTGTGGGCTGCCGGACCGACCCCCATTCTCACACTTTCATTGGGCGGGTATTGGGTGAGGTTTGGTCTCTTTTCCTGTTCTGTTGGGGCTGTGCTCCACCCGCCGTTTGGGGCACTCCCCACATTTTGTTTTGTCCATCAGTTACTTCTGGTCTGTTTTGCTTTGTTGTGTCCCAGCTCCAGGCCGATGCCAGCGGCGGGCGCTGCCTCACCCTGCCCGCGGGAAGAGCGGGCAGGACAGGCAATCTCAGGGAAAACATACCCAAATAAACATTATATAGACATCAAATAAACAGCACCATCAAACTGTCCGACCCGAGACAATGCTGCTGGGGGAGGGGGACCGCGGCTGCTGGGGGAGGGGGACCGCGGCTGCTGGGAGAGGGGGACAGCGGCTGCTGGGGAAGGGGGACCGCGGCTGCTGGGGGAGGGGGACCGCGGCTGCTGGGGGAGGGGGACCGCGGCTGCTGGGGGAGGGGGACCGCGGCTGCTGGGGGAGGGGGACCACGGCTGCTGGGGGAGGGGGACCACGGCTGCTGGGGGAGGGGGACCGCGGCTGCTGGTGGAGGGGGACCGCGGCTGCTGGGGGAGGGGGACCGCGGCTGCTGGGGGAGGGGGACCGCGGCTGCTGGGGGAGGGGGACCGCGGCTGCTGGGGAGGGGGACCGCGGCTGCTGGGGGAGGGGGACCGCGGCTGCTGGGGGAGGGGGACCGCGGCTGCTGGGGGAGGGGGAGGGGGACCGCGGCTGCTGGGGGAGGGGGATCGCGGCTGCTGGGGAGGGGGACCGCGGCTGCTGGGGAGGGGGACAGCGGCTGCTGGGGGAGGGGGACCGCGGCTGCTGGGGGAGGGGGACCGCTGCTGCTGGGGGCGGGGGACCGCGGCTGCTGGGGGAGGGGGACAGCGGCTGCTGGGGGAGGGGGACCGCGGCTGCTGGGGAGGGGGACCGCGGCTGCTAGGGGAGGGGGACCGCGGCTGCTGGGGGAGGGGGACCGCGGCTGCTGGGGGAGGGGGACAGCGGCTGCTGGGGGAGGGGGACCGCGGCTGCTGGGGAGGGGGACCGCTGCTGCTGGGGGAGGGGGACCGCGGCTGCTGGGGGAGGGGGACCGCGGCTGCTGGGGAGGGGGACCGTGGCTGCTGGGGAGGGGGACCGCGGCTGCTGGGGGAGGGGGACCGCGGCTGCTGGGGGAGGGGACGAGGACCGCGGCTGCTGGGGGAGGGGGACCGCGGCTGCTGGGGGAGGAGGACCGCGGCTGCTGGGGGAGGGGGACCGCGGCTGCTGGGGGAGGGGGACCGCGGCTGCTGGGGGAGGGGGACCCCGGCTGCTGGGTGAGTGGGGCCGCGGCTGCTGGGGAGGGGGACCGCGGCTGCTGGGGGAGGGGGACCGCGGCTGCTGGGGGAGGGGGACCGTGGCTGCTGGGGAGGGGGACCGCGGCTGCTGGGTGAGTGGGGCCGCGGCTGCTGGGGGAGGGGGACCGCGGCTGCTGGGGGAGGGGGACCGCGGCTGCTGGGGGAGGGGGACCGCGGCTGCTGGGGAGGGGGACCGCGGCTGCTGGGGGAGGGGGACCGCGGCTGCTGGGGGAGGGGGACCGCGGCTGCTGGGGGAGGGGGACCCCGGCTGCTGGGTGAGTGCGGCCGCGGCTGCTGGGGAGGGGTACCGCGGCTGCGGGGGGAGGCGGACCACGGCTGCGGGGGGAGGGGGAGGGATCGCGGCTGCTGGGGGAGGGGGACCGCGGCTGCTGGGTGAGTGGGGCCGCGGCTGCTGGGGGAGGGGGACCGCGGCTGCTGGGGGAGGGGGACCCCGGCTGCTGGGTGAGTGGGGCCGCGGCTGCTGGGGGAGGGGGACTGCGGCTGCTGGGGAGGGGGACCGCGGCTGCTGGGGGAGGGGGACCGCGGCTGCTGGGGGAGGGGTACCGCGGCTGCGGGGGGAGGCGGACCACGGCTGCGGGGGGAGGGATCGCGGCTGCTGGGGGAGGGGGAGTGGGAACGCGGCTGCTGGGGAGGGGGAGGGGTCCGCGGCTGCTGGGGGAGGGGGAGGGATCGCGGCTGCTGGGGGAGTGGTGTCCCGAAGCGTGGTACATTGGCGAGACCATGCAGACGCTGCGACAATGAATGAACGGACATCGCGCGACAATCACCAGGCAGGAATGTTCCCTTCCAGTCGGGGAACACTTCAGCAGTCAAGGGCATTCAGCCTCTGATCTCCGGGTAAGCGTTCTTCAAGGCGGCCTTCAGGATGCGCAACAACGCAGAATCTCCGAGCAGAAGCTTATAGCCAAGTTCCGCACACATGAGTGCGGCCTCAACCGGGACCTGGGATTCATGTCGCATTACATTCACCCCCCACCATCTGGCCTGCGAAATCCTACCAACTGTCCTGGCTTGAGACAATTCACACCTCTTTAACCTGGGGTTACCCCATCTCTGGATCTGTAAAGATTTAATCACCTGCTAATGCTAATATTCCAAGCATTGTCTGGCATCTTTGAATCTGTCTATCTATGTTTCTGGAACATACCTGTTCATTCACCTGAGGAAGGAGCAGCGCTCCGAAAGCTAGTGACATCGAAACAAACCTGTTGGACTTTAACCTGGTGTTGTAAGACTTCTTACTGTGCTCACCCCAGTCCAACGCCGGCATCTCCACATCATCTGTAAATACAGATATACTGCCCAGGGACCACTGCAAATAGTGATATACTACCCAGTGACCACTGTAAATAAAGGAATACCGCCCAGGAACCACTGTAAATGAAGACTTTCTACACAAGGACTACTGGAATTAATGATATACTACCCAGGAACAACTACAGATGATGTTATACTATCCAGTGATCATTGCAAATAATGATATACTACGCAGGGACCACTGCAGGTAATGATATACTACACAGAGCCACTGTAAATAATGATATACTGCCCAGGCACACTGTAAGTAATTATATACTACCAGGGACCACTGTAAATAATGATATACTGCCCAGGGACCACTGTAAATAATGATATACTACGCAGGGACCACTGCAGATAATGATATACTGCACAGAGCCACTGTAAATAATGATGTACTGCCCAGGCACACTGTAAATAATGATATACTTCCAGGGACAACTGTAAATAATGATATACTTCCCAGGGACCACTGTAAATAATGATATAGTGCCCAGGCACACTGTAAATAATGATATACTACCCAGGGACAATTGTAAGTAATGATATTAAACCCGGGGACAATTGTAAATAATGATATACTACCCAGAGGACACTGTAAATAATGATATTCCACCCAGTGACCACTGTAAATAATGATATGCTACCTAGGTACCACTGTAAATAATGATATACCACTCAGGGACCCCAGTAAATAATGATCTCCTGCATAGGATCACTGTAAATAATGATATGCTACCCAGGGACCACTGTAAATAATGATATTGTACGCCGGGACAGCTGTTAACATTTACAAATAACCCAGGGACCACTGTTAATAATGATATACTTCCCAGGGACCACTGGAAATAATGATAAACTACCCAGGAACCACTGTAAATAAGATATAGTGCACAGGGCCCACTGTAAATAAAGATATACCAGCCAGTGACCACTGTAAATAATGATATTCTAATCAGAGACAACAGTAAATAATGATATACTGCCCAGGGACCATTGTAAATAAAGATATACTGCAAATGCATATTTTCAAGATAATGACACTGTCTTGTGCTAATTGTCAAGGTCAAGGGATTGAATACACAGCAACATGAATGCACCATTGTTCACAATGCAGATAACAGCTGGGTCAGAAAAGCTGATGTTGCACATTGAAGATGGACGGCTTGCCATCAAATCAAATGTGTTTGAGTCTAACCCAAACCAAGTAGGATTATATTGGGGTGTGATTAGACGATTTAAGACAGATATGAAAGTGTATAACTGAAAAGTTTCTCCCCGCCATTTTAGGTTTTATTGTCTTTGAAAGTGTATTGTCTTTGGGGGTGTGTGTTGAGGAGATGTCTTTGTGTTGTCTTTCTGTTAGTTTAGTCAGTTTTGTCCTTTATAGTCTCCATTTTAGAGATGTCTTTTGGGGTTCTGTCAGTCTAACAGTCTGTGTCAGTGATGTTAGTCCACTTTTGACTTTGAGTTTGAGTTTAGCTGAAGATTAGCTTTCTCTCTCTCTTCATGTTTCATTGCCAGACTTTGACCTTTTAAAAGTTACTTTCGAGCTGTCTGCCTAAGCAAAGAAAGATAATGTCTGTAATTCTCTGAAAGCTTCGAATTGTCTACGAATTGCCTTTTAAATGACTTTCAAATTGTCTACGAATTGCCTTTTAAATTACTTTCAAATTGTAATCAAGCGACTACAAATAAAACAATTCTTTTTGGCACCTGAGGAGTTTATACTGCAAATTTCTGCTGAGTTCCAGTATTCGCAAAGTGCTACTGATAACCGAATAGCAGAGATTATATAAATTCCTTCAACTATACACAGTCGAATAATACAAGGAATCGAACAACTTAACACAGTCTACAAATAGTACAAATCTTACAACTTGTCGTATTGCGCCAGGACTTGATTCATTAACTAAGCTTCCCCCAAACTTGGTGTAGTTCGACAGGTTAAGATTCCTTAAATTAAAGTTTCCTTCATTTTGGCGTAGTCAGGCAGTAGGGGGGAGTACTGAGGACGACATTCGGAGGCCCAGGTGACGACGGAAAGCTTCGAAGATAATCGGAGGAGGTCGGGAACCTTCGGGAAGCTTCGGAGATAATCGGAGGAGGCCCAGAAGACAGCCGGAACCCACGGCTAGACTAGGGTAAGAAATATCTTTTTCACCCATTACAAGTCTTAAAGCCGCATCAATCAGTACTTCGACCCTTGAAAAGAACATTTTTTTTAAATAAACTGTGTTAAATAAATCAAGTGCCAGTCGGTCAGACTATCAGACGTGACTGGAAGATTAGTCACTGCAGTAACTAAAATAAAACGGCAGTCAGCGATCAAGAAAAGTTATGGCTGATCCAATTCAAAGTGTAGATTCAGAGCCTTTAGCAGACAGAAAATTACTCCCCACTACATCCAAGGGGGGTGCTGGAATACCAGATGTTTCTGTTGAAGATATGTTGGGGGATTGTAGATCTTTCACTCGTAGACATTTTAACCTATGTGAAACCTCAAAAAAAAATGGAATCAAAGTATGATATCCCCAGAGGACAGTGGTCCTTCAATAATATCAAGAGAGCATGGGGAAAATGCACACGATTACACGGTGCAGAATGTGTAAAATGGTCCCTGGTAATTACGGGACAGATACACAGTCAGCAAGAGGTCATTGTTAAAAATAAAAGTGATCATCAGCTTCAGTCCACTAAAGACCAACTAAGTGCAGTTCTTGAAGATTTGCAAGATGCAAAATCCAAACTTGAGCATTATGATGAAATTAGAACAGATTTGCAAAATAAAACCTCTGAACTCCAGCAGTTAAATGTTCAAATCGCAGAATTTCAAAATCAAGTTTTTAAAGTGGAGTCAGAATTCCAAAATCAAGTTTTTAAAATGGAGTCAAAATACCAACAGCTGCAATTAAATACTGAACTAAGTGATGATGAGTATAGATCTACTAAAAGGCAACTAATTGCAGTTGTTGAAGAATTGCAAGATGCAAAATCCAAACTTGAGCATTCTGATGAAATTAAAACAGATTTGCAAGATGCAAAATCCAAACTTGAGCATTCTGATGAAGTTAAAACAGATTTGCAAGTTGCAAAATCCAAACTTGAGCAGTATGATGAAATTAAAACAGAATTGCAAGATGCAAAATCCAAACTTGAAACAGAATTGCAAGATGCAAAATCCAAACTTGAGCATTTTGATGAAATTAAAACAGAATTGCAAGATGCAAAATCCAAACTTGAAACAGATTTGCAAGATGCAAAATCCAAACTTGAGCATTATGATGAAATTAAAAAAGATTTGCAAGTTGCAAAATCCAAACTTGAGCATTATGATGAAATTAGAACAGATTTGCAAAACAAAACCTCTGAACTCCAGCAATTTCAAATCCAAGTTTTTAAAGTGGAGTCAAAATACCAACAGTTGCAATTAACTACTGAGCGAAGCGATGATGAGTATAGGTCCACTAAAAAGCAACTAATTGCAGTTGTTGAAGAATTGCAAGATGCAAAATCCAAACTTGAGCATTCTGATGAAATTAAAACAGATTTGCGAAACAAAACCTCTGAACTCCAGCAGTTATCTTTTCAAATAACAGAATTCCAAAATCAAGTCTTTGAAGTGGAGTCAAAATACCGACAATTGCAATTAAAAACTGAGCGAATTGAACTTGAAAATTGCAAGTTAGTGAAAGAAAGATGTGTTTTAGAAAGAAATACAACCAGCGTGACTGAACATTGCAATTCTTTGACAAACATGCTTTCTGTACAAAAGATTGAACAAACTCAGAAAGCAGTCCAAGCCACCCACCTAGTGGCACAATCGGCAATTGCACAGCCGAGATCAATTGTTAAACATAAATCATTTTCTCTGTCGGATGAATCAGACGAAGATAGTGTTCCTACAATACAAAATACTAAAGCAATTCGACTAGCCCCTTTAAAAAACAAACGGGTTAGAGTTGGAAGCAAAAAAATAGAGGAAGATGGTGAAACTATCACTAGAAACATATTTGACCACCAATGGGTTCATGAACAAATTGATCCTTCTAAAATTGACGAATGGTCCAAGGGTCTTCCACACCCTAAAAAGGGTGGTAAGATCACATGGGATGGAATTCACAGATTACAAGCCATTTACAGTCTCCACCCATTTGATGGAGTACAAATTCTGACTATCATGCTAGGTACTCGCATCAGTTCAACCCTTAGAAATGAAGTAGAAGTTGCCCTTGGAGACGATTTGCAAAATTTAGAAGCTGGTTGGTTAACAATCAAGAATTGGCTATTACAATTTCGCCCCCCGAGGACCAATTGGTCTAAGATCACAGCTTGCTTTCAAAAAAATGATGAAGATATTCAGGATTTTGAGGAAAGATTTTTACATACTTGGATGGAATATTCAGGGATGACACTCGACCAGGAAAATGACACATGGGATGCAAGCACTTTAAGTCCATTAAAAACGGCTTTTATAGCCGGTGTTAAACCTGGAGTTTCTGCTGCCTTGAATTTGGTTTTACCAGCTTGGGCCACAGCTGGCACATACCGAGACATAGTTGACCGATGCATTCAGATAGATCGTGGTTTGCACAATCAGGCAACTTTTAACACTGCAGCTGCTCAAATGCAGCCTATTGCTCAAATCCAGCCCATTTTACCTGCTGCTCCAGCGGCGGCTGTTGCAGCACCTGCAGGAATATCAGCAGTAACTACAATTTCACCACCAGCGCTAGAACAAACACGTTCCCTTGCTCCATTAAAATCACGTAAGGAAATACCACAATGTCTTTCCTGTGGTAGAGTAGGACACTGGATGGCAAAATGCTATCAAAAACAACGGATGGATTCAAGAGATGATAATGAAGTAGACAATGTTCACTACAATACATCTCCACCTCGTGGTCAACCATGTAACACGTACCAACAAGACACACCCAGTATGGCTTCTGGTCAGCAACACTGGCTAAGCAACTACAACCATGGTTTGCTTTTACAGTTAATCAACAACAGTATCATAATAGCCCAACTGTTTACCACATGGCTTTACAGAATCATCTCAGGCAACTGCCTGTTCGGCCTTCCACCATTATCCAATATGAAGATGATGTTCTGATAACCTCCACCAATAAAGATGATCATGACAAAGACTTACGGGTGGTCTTGAACCACCTCAGTACTAACAATCACAAAGCTAGCTTTCACAAAGCACAAATTGCCCAGAAAGATGTTTACTTGGAACAGAAAATTTCCAAACGAGAAAGGGAACTTACTCAGAAGAGAACGGCTGCCATCAAAGCAGCTAAAGAACCCTCAATGTATCGCTAAAAATTTGCCAAGAACTGTCAACTTAAGAAAACTGTAATTATTCTGAACGTTGCTTTATTAATTTAAAGAAATTAACATATCTTGTTAGCTGTGTTTCCTTTAACAGAATCGACAAATTCATCTACAGAAAATCAAGATACAGCACAAGATTGGTTCAGTTATATATTTAATAAGTTATTGTATTTGATATTTTAAAATAAATGTTTAAAATTAGCCTGGAAATTAATACTTCAAACAATGAGGAAGCTGGTTTTTTTAAAAAAAAACAACAATCATTGATTAAAAGCCAAAAGAACATATCGTTCAAAGAAATTTGATAACGGGAATTTGGCAGCAATCCAACTTTTACTCCCAGTCCATTTGAGTGACAAAAAAAAGTTTAAAGATGCGAATGGCATCATTCCAAGCTATACGCCTCTTTTTGTCTCTGCAAGAAAATTAACCCTTTCAACAAGTTTTTGTGTATTATCCAGAAGATGTCAAAGACTTGACATCAATTTTGATAATCATTTTACCATTTATTACTAGATCATATGTTCAACTTTTATTGTATAATCATTTTACAAGAAGTTATTATTAATTACCAATGTGATCAAATTTGATTAATTTATTATTTATAATAATTATTTTGAAATGCCTGTTGCAATGTTAATTCCATTTTACTGTTTAAAACTGCAATGATTCTTTGCGCTTTTACCTATCCTATCGCATTAATGATGTATTTTAATCTTTTCTGATATATCTCAATTTTTCGATTTATCAAAGGGCCGACTGTAGAAGCCAAGTATTTCGAATACAACTAGTATAGGTAAAAGATAGCTGTTTAAGCATAAATGTTGAGCCCCAGTTTTAAATACCCATTTATACAGCATAATTCACTTTTACTGAAGTCCGTTGTTCTGGCAAATGCATATTTTCAAGATAATGACACTGTCTTGTGCTAATTGTCAAGGTCAGGGACTGAATACACAGCAACATGAATGCACCATTGTTCACAATGCAGATAACAGCTAGGTCAGAAAAGCTGATGTTGCACATTGAAGATGGACGGCTTGCCATCAAATCAAATGTGTTTGAGTCTAACCCAAACCAATTAGGATTATATTGGGGTGTAATTAGACGATTTAAGACAGATATGAAAGTGTATAACTGAAAAGTTTCTCCCCGCCATTTTAGGTTTTATTGTCTTTGAAAGTGTGTTGTCTTTGGGGGTGTGTGTTGAGGAGATGTCTTTGTGTTGTCTTTCTGTTAGTTTAGTCACTTTTGTCCTTTATAGTCTCCATTTTAGAGATGTCTTTTGGGGGTTCTGTCAGTCTAACAGTCTGTGTCAGTGATGTTAGTCCACTTTTGACTTTGAGTTTGAGTTTAGCTGAAGATTAGCTTTCTCTCTCTCTTCATGTTTCATTGCCAGACTTTGACCTTTTAAAAGTTACTTTCGAGCTGTCTGCCTAAGCAAAGAAAGATAATGTCTGTAATTCTCTGAAAGCTTCGAATTGTCTACGAATTGCCTTTTAAATGACTTTCAAATTGTCTACGAATTGCCTTTTAAATGACTTTCAAATTGTAATCAAGCGACTACAAATAAAACAATTCTTTTTGGCACCTGAGGAGTTTATACTGCAAATTTCTGCTGAGTTCCAGTATTCGCAAAGTGCTACTGATAACCGAATATCAGAGATGATATAAATTCCTTCAACTATATACAGTCGAATAATACAAGGAATCGAACAACTTAACACAGTCTACAAATAGTACAAATCTTACAACTTGTCGTATTGCGCCAGGACTTGATTCATTAACTAAGCTTCCCCCAAACTTGGTGTAGTTCGACAGGTTAAGATTCCTTAAATTAAAGTTTCCTTCACTAGGTACCACAGTAAATAATGGTAAACCACTCAGGGAACACTGTAAATAATGATATTCTACCCAGGGACCCCTGTAAATAATGATATGCTACCTAGGTACCACTGCAAATAATGATATACTGCCCAGGGACCACTGCAAATAATGATATACCACTCAGGGAACACTGTAAATAATGATATGCTACCTAGGTACCACTGCAAATGATGATATACTGCCCAGGGACCACTGCAAATAATGATATACCACTCAGGGAACACTGTAAATAATGATATGCTACCTAGGTACCACTGTAAATAATGGTATACCACTCAGGGAACACTGTAAATAATGATATTCTACACAGGGACCACTGTAAATAATGATATGCTACCTAGGTACCACTGCAAATAATGATGTACTGCCCAGGGACCACTGCAAATAATGATATACCACTCAGGGAACACTGTAAATAATGATATGCTACCTAGGTACCACTGTAAATAATGGTATACCACTCAGGGAACACTGTAAATAATGATATTCTACCCAGGGACCCCTGTAAATAATGATATGCTACCTAGGTACCACTGCAAATAATGATATACTGCCCAGGGACCACTGTAAATAATGATATTCTACACAGGGACCACTGTAAATAAAGATATTCTACACAGGGAACACTGTAAATAATTATATTCTACACAGGGACCACTGTAAATAATGATATGCTATCCAGGTACCACTGTAAATAATGATATACCACTCAGGGAACACTGTAAATAATGATATTCTACCCAGGGACCCCTGTAAATAATGATATTCTACACAGGGACCACTGTAAATAAAGATAAACCACTCAGGGAACACTGTAAATAAAGATAAACCACCCGGGACCACTGTAAATAAAGATAAACTACCCAGGGACCACTGTAAATAAAGATAAAACACCCGGGAACCACTGTAAATAAAGATAAACAACCCAGGGACCACTGTAAATAAAGATAAAACACCCGGGACCACTGTAAATAAAGATAAACTACCCAGGGACCACTGCAAATAAAGATAAAACACCCGGGAACCACTGTAAATAAAGATAAACAACCCAGGGACCACTGTAAATAAAGATAAACCACCCAGGGACCACTGTAAATAAAGATAAACCACCCGGGACCACTGTAAATAAAGATAAACTACACAGGGACCACTGTAAATAAAGATAAAACACCCGGGAACCACTGTAAATAAAGATAAACAACCCAGGGACCACTGTAAATAAAGATAAACCACCCCGGGGACCACTGTAAATAAAGATAAACCACCCGGGGACCACTGTAAATAAAGATAAAACACCCAAAGACCACTGTAAATAAAGATAAACCACCCAGGGACCACTGTAAATAAAGATAAACCACCCGGGGACCACTGTAAATAAAGATACACCACCCAGGGACCACTGTAAATAAAGATAAACCACCCAGGGACCACTGTAAATAAAGATAAACCACCCAGGGACCACTGAAAATAAAGATAAACCACCCAGGGACCACTGTAAATAAAGATAAACCACCCAGGGACCACTGTAAATAAAGATAAACCACCCGGGGACCACTGTAAATAAAGATAAACCACCCTGGGACCACTGTAAATAAAGATAAACCACCCAGGGTCCACTGTAAATAAAGATAAACCACCCGGGAACCACTGTAAATAAAGATAAACCACCCAGGGACCACTGTAAATAAAGATAAACCACCCGGGAACCACTGTAAATAAAGATAAACCACCCGGGGACCACTGTAAATAAAGATAAACCACCCAGGGACCACTGTAAATGAAGATAAACCACCCAGAGACCACTGTAAATGAAGATAAACCACCCAGAGACCACTGTAAATAAAGATAAACCACCCAGGGACCACTGTAAATAAAGATAAACCACCCAGAGACCACTGTAAATAAAGATAAACCACCCAGGGACCTCTGTAAATAAAGATAAACCACCCAGGGGCCACTGTAAATAAAGATAAACAACCCAGGGACCACTGTAAATAAAGATAAACCACCCAGGGACCACTGTAAATAAAGATAAACCACCCAGGGACCACTGTAAATAAAGATAAACAACCCAGGGACCACTGTAAATAAAGATAAACCACCCAGGGACCATTGTAAATAAAGATAAACCACCCGGGGACCACTGTAAATAAAGATAAACCACACAGAGACCACTGTAAATAAAGATAAACCACCCGTGGACCACTGTAACTAAAGAAAAACCACCCAGGGACCACTGTAAATAAAGATAAACCACCCAGGGAACTCTGTAAATAAAGATAAACCACCCGGGGACCACTGTAAATAAAGATAAACCACCCGGGGACCACTGTAAATAAAGATAAACCACCCAGGGACCTCTGTAAATAAAGATAAACCACCCGGGGACCACTGTAAATCAAGATAAACCACCCAGGTACGACTGTAAATAAAGATAAACCACCCGGGGACCACTGTAAATAAAGATAAACCACCCAGGGACCTCTGTAAATAAAGATAAACCACCCGGTGACCACTGTAAATAAAGATAAACCACCCAGGGACCACTGTAAATAAAGATAAACCACCCAGGTACGACTGTAAATAAAGATAAACCACCCGGGGACCACTGTAAATAAAGATAAACCACCCAGGGACCACTGTAAATAAATATAAACCACACAGAGACCACTGTAAATAAAGATAAAACACCCAGAGACCACTGTAAATAAAGATGAACCACCCGGGGACCACTGTAAATAAAGATAAACCACCCAGGGACCACTGTAAATAAAGATAAACCACCCGGGAACCACTAAATAAAGATAAAACACCCAGAGACCACTGTAAATAAAGATAAACCACCCAGGAATCACTGTAAATAAAGATAAACCACCCAGGGACCACTGTAAATAAACATAAACCACCCAGAGACCATTGGAAATAAAGATAAACCACCCAGGAACCACTGTAAATAAAGATAAACCACCCGGGGACCACTGTAAATAAAGATAAACCACCCAGGGACCACTGTAAATAAAGATAAACTACCCAGAGACCACTGTAAATAAAGATAAACCACCCAGGGACCAGTGTAAATAAAGATAAACCACCCGGGGACCACTGTAAATAAAGATAAACCACCCAGGAACCACTGTAAATAAAGATAAACCACCCAGTTACCACTGTAAATAAAGATAAACCACCCAGGGACCACTGTAAATAAAGATAAACCACCCAGAGACCATTGGAAATAAAGATAAACCACCCAGGAACCACTGTAAATAAAGATAAACCACCCGGGGACCACTGTAAATAAATATAAACCACCCAGAGACCACTGTAAATAAAGATAAAACACCCAGGGACCACTGTAAATAAAGATAAAACACCCAGAGACCACTGTAAATAAAGAAAAACCACCCAGGGACCACTGTAAATAAAGATAAACCACCCGGGGACCACTGTAAATATAGATAAACCACCCAGGGACCACTGTAAATAAAGATAAACCACCCAGGGACCACTGTAAATAAAGATAAACCACCCAGGAACCTCTGTAGATAAAGATAAACCACCCGGGGATCACTGTAAATAAAGATAAACCACCCGGAGACCACAGTAAATAAAGATACACCACCCAGAGACCACTGTAAATAAAGATAAACCACCCAGAGACCACTGTAAATAAAGATAAACCACCCAGAGACCACTGTAAATAAAGATAAACAACCCGGGGACCACTGTAAATAAAGATAAACCACACGGGGACCAGAGTAAATAAAGATAAACCACACAGGGACCACTGTAAATAAAGATAAACCACCCAGAGCCCACTGTAAATAAAGATAAACCACCCAGGGACCACTGTAAATAAAGATAAACCACCCGGGGACCACTGTAAATAAAAATAAACAACCCAGGGACCACTGTAAATAAAGATAAACCACCCAGGGACCACTGTAAATAAAGATAAACCACCCAGAGACCACTGTAAATAAATATAAACCACCCAGGGACCACTGTAAATAAAGATAAACCACCCAGGGACCACTGTAAATAAAGATAAACCACCCAGGGACCACTGTAAATAAAGATAAAGCACCCAGGGACCACTGTAAATAAAGATAAACCACCCAGGGACCACTGTAAATAAAGATAAACCACCCAGGGACCACTGTAAATAAAGATAAACCACCCAGAGACCACTGTAAATAAAGATAAACCACCCAGGGACCACTGTAAATAAAGATAAACCACCCGGGAACCACTGTAAATAAAGATAAACCACCCAGAGACCATTGGAAATAAAGATAAACCACCCAGGAACCACTGTAAACAAAGATAAACCAACCGGGGACCACTGTAAATAAAGATAAACCACCCAGAGACCATTGTAAATAAAGATAAAACACCCAGGGACCACTGTAAATAAAGATAAAACACCCAGAGACCACTGTAAATAAAGATAAACCATCCAGGGACCACTGTAAATAAAGATAAACCACCCGGGAACCACTGTAAATAAAGATAAACCACCCGGGGATGACTGTAAATAAAGATAAACCACTCGGGGACCACTGTAAATAAAGATAAACCACCCAGGGACCACTGTAAATAAAGATAAACCACCCAGGGACCACTGTAAATAAAGATAAACCACCCAGGGACCACTGTAAATAAAGATAAACAACCCAGGGACCACTGTAAATAAAGATAAACCACCCAGGGACCACTGTAAATAAAGATAAACCACCCAGGGACCACTGTAAATAAAGATAAACCACCCAGGGACCACTGCAAATAAAGATAAACCACCCAGGGACCACTGTAAATAAAGATAAACCACCCAGAGACCGCTGTAACTAAAGATAAACCACCCAGGGACCACTGTAAATAAAGATAAACCACCCGGGACAACTGTAAATAAAGATAAACCACCCAGGGACCACTGTAAATAAAGATAAACCACCCGGGGACCACTGTAAATAAAGATAAACCACCCAGGGAGCACTGTAAATAAAGATAAACCACCCGGGAACCACTGTAAATAAAGATAAACCACACAGAGACCACTGTAAATAAAGATAAACCACCCAGGGACCACTGTAAATAAAGATAAACCACACAGAGACCATTGGAAATAAAGATAAACCACACAGGAACCACTGTAAATAAAGATAAACCAACCGGGGACCACTGTAAATAAAGAGAAACCACTCAGAGACCACTGTGAATAAAGATAAAACACCCAGGGACCACTGTAAATAAAGATCAAACACCCAGAGACCACAGTAAATAAAGATAAACCACCCAGGGACCACTGTAAATAAAGATAATCCACACAAGACCACTGTAAATAAAGATAAACCACCCAGGGACCACTGTAAATAAAGATAAATCACCCGGGGACCACTGTAAATAAAGATAAACCACCCAGGGACCACTGTAAATAAAGATAAACCACCCAGGGACCACTGTAAATAAAGATAAATCACCCAGAGACCACTGTAAATAAAGATAAACCACCCAGGGACCACTGTAAATAAAGATAAACCACCCAGGGACCACTGTAAATAAACATAAACCACCCAGGGACCACTGTAAATAAAGATAAACCACCCAGGGACCACTGTAAATAAAGGTAAACCACCCAGGGACCACTGTAAATAAAGTTAAACCACCCAGGGACCACTGTAAATAAAGATAAACCACCCAGAGACCACTGTAAATAAAGATAAACCACCCAGGGACCACTGTAAATATAGATAAACCACCCGGGAACCACTGTAAATAAAGATAAACCACCCACAGACCATTGGAAATAAAGATAAACCACCCAGGAACCACTGTAAATAAAGATAAACCTCCCGGGGACCACTGTAAATAAAGATAAACCACCCAGAGACCACTGTAAATAAAGATAAAACACCCAGCGACCACTGTAAATAAAGATAAAACACCCAGAGACCACTGTAAATAAAGATAAACCACCCAGGGACCACTGTAAATAAAGGCAAGCCACCCGGGAACCACTGTAAATAAAGATAAACCACCCGGGGACCACTGCAAATAAAGATAAACCACCCAGGGACCACTGTAAATAAAGATAAACCACCCAGGGACCACTGTAAATAAAGATAAACCACCCGGGGACCACTGTAAATAAATATAAACCACCCGGGGACAACTGTAAATAAAGATAAACCACCCGGGGACGACTGTAAATAAAGCTAAACCACCCAGAGACCACTGTAAATAAAGATAAACCACCCAGAGACCACTGTAAATAAAGATAAATCACACAGGGACCACTGTAAATAAAGATAAACCACCCGGGGACCACTGTAAATAAAGATAATCCACCCGGGGACCACTGTAAATAAAGATAAACCAGCCAGGGACCACTGTAAATAAAGATAAATCACACAGGGACCAATGTAAATAAAGATAAACCACCCAGAGACCACTGTAAATAAAGATAAACCACCCAGGGACCACTGTAAATAAAGATAAACCACACAGGGACCACTGTAAATAAAGATAAACCACCCAGGGACCACTGTAAATAAAGATAAACCAACCAGAGACCACTGTAAAGAAAGATAAACCACCCAGGGACCACTGTAAATAAAGATAAACAACCCAGGGACCACTGTAAATAAAGATAAACCACCCAGAGACCACTGTAAATAAAGATAAACCACCCAGGGACCACTGTAAATAAAGATAAACAACCCAGGGACCACTTAAAATAAAGATAAACCACCCAGGGACCACTGTAAATAAAGATAAACCACCCAGAGACCACTGTAAATAAAGATAAACCACCCAGGGACCACTGTAAATAAAGATAAACCACTCGGGAACCACTGTAAATAAAGATAAACCACCCAGGGACCACTGTAAATAAAGATAAACCACCCAGGGACCACTGTAAATAAATATAAACCACCCGGGAACCACTGTAAATAAAGATAAACAACCCGGGAACCACTGTAAATAAAGATAAACCACCCAGGGACCACTGTAAATAAAGATAAACCACCCAGGGACCACCGTAAATAAAGATAAACCACCCAGAGACCACTGTAAATAAAGATAAACCACCCAGGGACCACTGTAAATAAAGATAAACCACCCAGGGACCACTGTAAATAAAGAAAAACTACCCAGGGACCACTATAAATAAAGATAATCCACCCAGGGACCACTGTAAATAAAGATAAACCACCCAGGGACCACTGTAAATAAAGATCAACCACCCAGGGACCACTGTAAATAAAGATAAACCACCCAGGGACCACTGTGAATAAAGATAAACCACCCAGGGACCACTGTAAATAAAGATAAACCACCCGGGAACCACTGTGAATAAAGATTAGACCACCCGGGGACCACTGTAAATAAAGATAAACCACCCAGAGACCACTGTAAATAAAGATAAACCACCGGGGGACCACTGTAAATAAAGATAAACCACCCAGAGACAACTGTAAATAAAGATAAACCACCCAGGGACCACTGTAAATAAAGATAAACCACCCAGGGACCACTGTAAATAAATATAAACCACCCAGGGACCACTGTAAATAAAGATAAGCCTCCCGGGGACCACTGTAAATAAAGATAAACCACCCAGACACCACTGTAAATAAGGATAAACCACCCAGAGACCACTGTAAATAAAGATAAACCACCCAGGGACCACTGTAAATAAAGATAAACCACCGGGGGACCACTGTAAATAAAGATAAACCACCCGGAGACCACTGTAAATAAAGATAAACCACCCGGGGACCACTGTAAATAAAGGTAAACCACCCAGGCACCACTGTAAATAAAGATAAACCACCCAGGGACCACTGTAAATATAGATAAACCACCCGGGAACCACTGTAAATAAAGATAAACCACCCACAGACCATTGGAAATAAAGATAAACCACCCAGGAACCACTGTAAATAAAGATAAACCTCCCGGGGACCACTGTAAATAAAGATAAACCACCCAGAGACCACTGTAAATAAAGATAAAACACCCAGCGACCACTGTAAATAAAGATAAAACACCCAGAGACCACTGTAAATAAAGATAAACCACCCAGGGACCACTGTAAATAAAGGCAAGCCACCCGGGAACCACTGTAAATAAAGATAAACCACCCGGGGACCACTGCAAATAAAGATAAACCACCCAGGGACCACTGTAAATAAAGATAAACCACCCAGGGGCCACTGTAAATAAAGATAAACCACCCGGGGACCACTGTAAATAAATATAAACCACCCGGGGACCACTGTAAATAAAGATAAACCACCCGGGGACGACTGTAAATAAAGCTAAACCACCCAGAGACCACTGTAAATAAAGATAAACCACCCAGAGACCACTGTAAATAAAGATAAATCACACAGGGACCACTGTAAATAAAGATAAACCACCCGGGGACCACTGTAAATAAAGATAATCCACCCGGGGACCACTGTAAATAAAGATAAACCAGCCAGGGACCACTGTAAATAAAGATAAATCACACAGGGACCAATGTAAATAAAGATAAACCACCCAGAGACCACTGTAAATAAAGATAAACCACCCAGGGACCACTGTAAATAAAGATAAACCACACAGGGACCACTGTAAATAAAGATAAACCACACAGGGACCACTGTAAATAAAGATAAACCAACCAGAGACCACTGTAAAGAAAGATAAACCACCCAGGGACCACTGTAAATAAAGATAAACAACCCAGGGACCACTGTAAATAAAGATAAACCACCCAGAGACCACTGTAAATAAAGATAAACCACCCAGGGACCACTGTAAATAAAGATAAACAACCCAGGGACCACTTTAAATAAAGATAAACCACCCAGGGACCACTGTAAATAAAGATAAACCACCCAGAGACCACTGTAAATAAAGATAAACCACCCAGGGACCACTGTAAATAAAGATAAACCACTCGGGAACCACTGTAAATAAAGATAAACCACCCAGGGACCACTGTAAATAAAGATAAACCACCCAGGGACCACTGTAAATAAATATAAACCACCCGGGAACCACTGTAAATAAAGATAAACAACCCGGGAACCACTGTAAATAAAGATAAACCACCCAGGGACCACTGTAAATAAAGATAAACCACCCAGGGACCACTGTAAATAAAGATAAACCACCCAGAGACCACTGTAAATAAAGATAAACCACCCAGGGACCACTGTAAATAAAGATAAACCACCCAGGGACCACTGTAAATAAAGAAAAACTACCCAGGGACCACTATAAATAAAGATAATCCACCCAGGGACCACTGTAAATAAAGATAAACCACCCAGGGACCACTGTAAATAAAGATCAACCACCCAGGGACCACTGTAAATAAAGATAAACCACCCAGGGACCACTGTGAATAAAGATAAACCACCCAGGGACCACTGTAAATAAAGATAAACCACCCGGGAACCACTGTGAATAAAGATTAGACCACCCGGGGACCACTGTAAATAAAGATAAACCACCCAGAGACCACTGTAAATAAAGATAAACCACCGCGGGACCACTGTAAATAAAGATAAACCACCCAGGGACCACTGTAAATAAATATAAACCACCCAGGGACCACTGTAAATAAAGATAAACCACCCAGGGACCACTGTAAATATAGATAAACCACCCGGGAACCACTGTAAATAAAGATAAACCACCCACAGACCATTGGAAATAAAGATAAACCACCCAGGAACCACTGTAAATAAAGATAAACCTCCCGGGGACCACTGTAAATAAAGATAAACCACCCAGAGACCACTGTAAATAAAGATAAAACACCCAGCGACCACTGTAAATAAAGATAAAACACCCAGAGACCACTGTAAATAAAGATAAACCACCCAGGGACCACTGTAAATAAAGGCAAGCCACCCGGGAACCACTGTAAATAAAGATAAACCACCCGGGGACCACTGCAAATAAAGATAAACCACCCAGGGACCACTGTAAATAAAGATAAACCACCCAGGGACCACTGTAAATAAAGATAAACCACCCGGGGACCACTGTAAATAAATATAAACCACCCGGGGACCACTGTAAATAAAGATAAACCACCCGGGGACGACTGTAAATAAAGCTAAACCACCCAGAGACCACTGTAAATGAAGATAAACCACCCAGAGACCACTGTAAATAAAGATAAATCACACAGGGACCACTGTAAATAAAGATAAACCACCCGGGGACCACTGTAAATAAAGATAATCCACCCGGGGACCACTGTAAATAAAGATAAACCAGCCAGGGACCACTGTAAATAAAGATAAATCACACAGGGACCAATGTAAATAAAGATAAACCACCCAGAGACCACTGTAAATAAAGATAAACCACCCAGGGACCACTGTAAATAAAGATAAACCACACAGGGACCACTGTAAATAAAGATAAACCACCCAGGGACCACTGTAAATAAAGATAAACCAACCAGAGACCACAGTAAAGAAAGATAAACCACCCAGGGACCACTGTAAATAAAGATAAACAACCCAGGGACCACTGTAAATAAAGATAAACCACCCAGAGACCACTGTAAATAAAGATAAACCACCCAGGGACCACTGTAAATAAAGATAAACAACCCAGGGACCACTTTAAATAAAGATAAACCACCCAGGGACCACTGTAAATAAAGATAAACCACCCAGAGACCACTGTAAATAAAGATAAACCACCCAGGGACCACTGTAAATAAAGATAAACCACTCGGGAACCACTGTAAATAAAGATAAACCACCCAGGGACCACTGTAAATAAAGATAAACCACCCAGGGACCACTGTAAATAAATATAAACCACCCGGGAACCACTGTAAATAAAGATAAACAACCCGGGAACCACTGTAAATAAAGATAAACCACCCAGGGACCACTGTAAATAAAGATAAACCACCCAGGGACCACTGTAAATAAAGATAAACCACCCAGAGACCACTGTAAATAAAGATAAACCACCCAGGGACCACTGTAAATAAAGATAAACCACCCAGGGACCACTGTAAATAAAGAAAAACTACCCAGGGACCACTATAAATAAAGATAATCCACCCAGGGACCACTGTAAATAAAGATAAACCACCCAGGGACCACTGTAAATAAAGATCAACCACCCAGGGACCACTGTAAATAAAGATAAACCTCCCAGGGACCACTGTGAATAAAGATAAACCACCCAGGGACCACTGTAAATAAAGATAAACCACCCGGGAACCTGTGTGAATAAAGATTAGACCACCCGGGGACCACTGTAAATAAAGATAAACCACCCAGAGACCACTGTAAATAAAGATAAACCACCGGGGGACCACTGTAAATAAAGATAAACCACCCAGAGACAACTGTAAATAAAGATAAACCACCCAGGGACCACTGTAAATAAAGATAAACCACCCAGGGACCACTGTAAATAAATATAAACCACCCAGGGACCACTGTAAATAAAGATAAACCTCCCGGGGACCACTGTAAATAAAGATAAACCACCCAGACACCACTGTAAATAAGCATAAACCACCCAGAGACCACTGTAAATAAAGATAAACCACCCAGGGACCACTGTAAATAAAGATAAACCACCGGGGGACCACTGTAAATAAAGATAAACCACCCGGAGACCACTGTAAATAAAGATAAACCACCCGGGGACCACTGTAAATAAAGGTAAACCACCCAGGCACCACTGTAAATAAAGATAAACCACCCAGGGAACCACTGTAAATAAAGATAAACCACCCGGGGACCACTGTAAATAAAGATAAACCACCCAGAGACCACTATAAATAAAAGTAAACCACCCAGGGTCCACTGTAAATAAAAATAAACCACCCAGGGACCACTGCAAATAAAGATAAACCACCCAGAGACCACTGTAAATAAAGATAAACCACTCAGGGACCACTGTAAATAAAGATAAACCACCCAGGAACCACTGTAAATAAAGATAAACCACCCAGGGACCACTGTAAATAAAGATAAACCACCCAAGGACCACTGTAAATAAAGATAAACCACCCAGGGACCACTGTAAATAAAGATAAACCTCCCGGGACCACTGGAAATAAAGATAAACCACCCAGGGACCACTGTAAATAAATATAAACCACCCAGGAACCACTGTAAATAAAGATAAACCACCCAGAGACCACTGTAAATAAAGATAAACCACCCAGGGACCACTGCAAATAAAGATAAACCACCCAGGGACCACTGTAAATAAAGACAAACCACCCGGGGACCACTGTAAATAAAGATAAACCACCCGGGGACCACTATAAATGGAGATAAACCACCCAGGGACCACTGTAAATAAAGATAAACCACCCAGGGACCACTGTAAATAAAGATAAACCACCCAGGGTCCACTGTAAATAAAGATAAACCACCCAGAGACCACTGTAAATAAAGATAAACCTCCCAGGGACCACTGTAAATAAAGAAATACCACTCAGGGACCACTGTAAATAAAGATAAACCACCCAGGGACCACTGTAAATAAAGATAAACAACCCAGCGACCACTGTAAATAAAGATAAACCAGACAGGGACCACTGTAAATAAAGATAAGCCACCCAGGGACCACTGTAAATACATATAAACCACCCAGGGACCACTGTAAATACAGATAAACCACACAGGGGCCACTGTAAATAAAGATAAACCACCCGGGAACCACTGTAAATAAAGATACACCACCCAGGGACCACTGTAAATAAAGATAAACCACCCAGAGACCACTGTAAATAAAGATAAAACACCCAGGGACCACTGTAAATAAAGATAAAACACCCAGAGACCACTGTAAATGAAGATAAACCACCCAGGGACCACTGTAAATAAAGATAAACCACCCGGGAAACACTGTAAATAAAGATAAACCACCCGGGGATGACTCTAAATAAAGATAAACCACCCGGGGACCACTGTAAATAAAGATAAACCACCCAGGGACCACTGTAAATAAAGATAAACCACCCAGGGACCACTGTAAATAAAGATAAACCACCCAGGGACCACTGTAAATAAAGATAAACAACCCAGGGACCACTGTAAATAAAGATAAACCACCCAGGGACCACTGTAAATAAAGATAAACCACCCAGGGACCACTGTAAATAAAGGTAAACCACCCAGGGACCACTGTAAATAAAGATAAATCACCCAGGGACCACTGTAAATAAAGATAAACCACCCAGAGACCACTGTAAATAAAGATAAACCACCCAGGGACCACTGTAAATAAAGATAAACCACCCGGGAACCACTGTAAATAAAGATAAACCACTCACAGACCATTGGAAATAAAGATAAACCACCCAGGAACCACTGTAAATAAAGATAAACCTCCCGGGGACCACTGTAAATAAAGATAAACCACCCAGAGACCACTGTAAATAAAGATAAAACACCCAGCGACCACTGTAAATAAAGATAAAACACCCAGAGACCACTGTAAATAAAGA
Source organism: Scyliorhinus torazame (assembly GCF_047496885.1). Classification (NCBI taxonomy): domain Eukaryota; kingdom Metazoa; phylum Chordata; class Chondrichthyes; order Carcharhiniformes; family Scyliorhinidae; genus Scyliorhinus; species Scyliorhinus torazame. The sequence goes on along the minus strand of NC_092711.1, from coordinate 30,814,065 downwards.
TAAACCACCCAGGGACCACTGTAAATAAAGGCAAGCCACCCGGGAACCACTGTAAATAATGATGAACCTCCCGGGGACCACTGTAAATAAAGATAAACCACCCAGAGACCACTGTAAATAAAGATAAACCATCCAGGGACCACTGTAAATAAAGATAAACCACCCGGGGACCACTGTAAATAAAGATAAACCACCCGGGGACCACTGTAAATAAAGATAAACCAGCCAGGGACCACTGTAAATAAAGATAAACCACCCAGAGACCACTGTAAATAAAGATAAACCACACAGGGACCATTGTAAATAAAGATAAACCACCCAGGGACCACTGTAAATAAAGATAAACCAACCAGAGACCACTGTAAAGAAAGATAAACCACCCAAGGACCACTGTAAATAAAGATAAACAACCCAGGGACCACAGTAAATAAAGATAAACCACCCAGAGACCACTGTAAATAAAGATAAATCACCCAGGGACCACTGTAAATAAAGATAAACCACCCAGAGACCACTGTAAATAAAGATAAACCACCCAGGGACCACTGTAAATAAAGATAAACCACCCGGGAACCACTGTAAATAAAGATAAACCACCCAGGGACCACTGTAAATAAAGATAAACCACCCAGGGACCACTGTAAATAAATATAAACCACCCGGGAACCACTGTAAATAAAAATAAACCACCCGGGAACCACTGTAAATAAAGATAAACCACCCAGGGACCACTGTAAATAAAGATAAACCACCCAGGGACCACTGTAAATAAAGATAAACCACCCAGGGACCACTGTAAATAAAGATAAACCACCCAGGGACCACTGTAAATAAAGATAAACCACCCGGGGACCACTGTAAATAAAGATAAACTACCCAGGGACCACTATAGATAAAGATAATCCACCCAGGGACCACTGTAAATAAAGATAAACCACCCAGGGACAACTGTAAATAAAGGTCAACCACCCAGGGACCACTGTAAATAAAGATAAACCACCCAGGGACCACTGTAAATAAAGATAAACCACCCAGGGACCACTGTAAATAAAGATAAACCACCCGGGAACCACTGTAAATAAAGATTAAACCACCCGGGGACCACTGTAAATAAAGATAAACCACCCAGGGACCACTGTAAATAAAGATAAACCACCCGGGGACCACTGTAAATAAAGATAAACCACCCAGAGACCACTGTAAATAAAGATAAACCACCCAGGGACCACTGTAAATAAAGATAAACCACCCAGGGACCACTGTAAATGAATATAAACCACCCAGGGACCACTGTAAATAAAGATAAACCACCCAGGGACCACTGTAAATAAAGATAAACCACCCAGACACCACTGTAAATAAGGATAAACCACCCAGAGACCACTGTATATAAAGATAAACCACCCAGGGACCACTGTAAATAAAGATAAACCACCAGGGGACCACTGTAAATAAAGATAAACCACCCGGAGGCCACTGTAAATAAAGATAAACCACCCGGGGACCACTGTAAATAAAGATAAACCACCCAGGGACCACTGTAAATAAAGATAAACCACCCGGGGACCACTGTAAATAAATATAAACCACCCAGAGACCACTATAAATAAAAATAAAGCACCCAGGGACCACTGTAAATAAAAATAAACTTCCCAGGGACCACTGTAAATAAAGATAAACCACCCAGAGACCACTGTAAATAAAGATAAACCACTCAGGAACCACTGTAAATAAAGATAAACCACCCAGGGACCACTGTAAATAAAGATAAACCACCCAAGGACCACTGTAAATAAAGATAAACCACCCAGGGACCACTGTAAATAAAGATAAACCTCCCGGGACCACTGGAAATAAAGATAAACCACCCAGGGACCACTGTAAATAAAGATAAACCACCCAGGAACCACTGTAAATAAAGATAAACCACCCGGGAACCACTGTAAATAAAGATAAACCACCCAGGGACCACTGTAAATAAAGATAAACCACCCAGGGACCACTGTAAATAAAGACAAACCACCCAGGGACCACTGTAAATAAAGATAAACCACCCAGAGACCACTGTAAATAAAGATAAACCACCCAGGGACCACTGCAAATCAAGATAAACCACCCAGGGACCACTGTAAATAAAGACAAACCACCCGGGGACCACTGTAAATAAAGATAAACCACCCGGGGACCACTATAAATGAAGATAAACCACCCAGGGACCACTGTAAATAAAGATAAACCACCCAGGGACCACTGTAAATAAAGATAAACCACCCAGGGTCCACTGTAAATAAAGATAAACCACCCAGAGACCACTGTAAATAAAGATAAACCTCCCAGGGACCACTGTAAATACCGAAATACCACTCAGGGACCACTGTAAATAAAGATAAACCACCCAGGGACCACTGTAAATAAAGATAAACAACCCAGCGACAACTGTAAATAAAGATAAACCACTCAGGGACCACTGTAAATAAAGATAAGCCACTCAGGGACCACTGTAAATACATATAAACCACCCAGGGACCACTGTAAATACAGATAAACCACACAGGGACCACTGTAAATAAAGATAAACCACCCAGGGACCACTGTAAATAAAGATAATCCACACAAGACCACTGTAAATAAAGATAAACCACCCAGGGACCACTGTAAATAAAGATAAATAACCCGGGGACCACTGTAAATAAAGATATACCACCCAGGGACCACTGTAAATAAAGATAAACCACCCAGGGACCACTGTAAATAAAGATAAATCACCCAGAGACCACTGTAAATAAAGATAAACCACCCAGGGACCACTGTAAATAAAGATAAACCACCCAGGGACCACTGTAAATAAACATAAACCACCCAGGGACCACTGTAAATAAAGATAAACCACCCAGGGACCACTGTAAATAAAGGTAAACCACCCAGGGACCACTGTAAATAAAGATAAATCACCCAGGGACCACTGTAAATAAAGATAAACCACCCAGAGACCACTGTAAATAAAGATAAACCACCCAGGGACCACTGTAAATAAAGATAAACCACCCGGGAACCACTGTAAATAAAGATAAACCACTCACAGACCATTGGAAATAAAGATAAACCACCCAGGAACCACTGTAAATAAAGATAAACCTCCCGGGGACCACTGTAAATAAAGATAAACCACCCAGAGACCACTGTAAATAAAGATAAAACACCCAGCGACCACTGTAAATAAAGATAAAACACCCAGAGACCACTGTAAATAAAGATAAACCACCCAGGGACCACTGTAAATAAAGGCAAGCCACCCGGGAACCACTGTAAATAAAGATAAACCTCCCGGGGACCACTGTAAATAAAGATAAACCACCCAGAGACCACTGTAAATAAAGATAAACCATCCAGGGACCACTGTAAATAAAGATAAACCACCCGGGGACCACTGTAAATAAAGATAAACCACCCGGGGACCACTGTAAATAAAGATAAACCAGCCAGGGACCACTGTAAATAAAGATAAACCACCCAGAGACCACTGTAAATAAAGATAAACCACCCAGGGACCACTGTAAATAAAGATAAACCACACAGGGACCATTGTAAATAAAGATAAACCACCCAGGGACCACTGTAAATAAATATAAACCACCCGGGGACCACTGTAAATAAAGATAAACCACCCGGGGACCAGTGTAAATAAAGATAAACCAACCAGAGACCACTGTAAAGAAAGATAAACCACCCAGGGACCACTGTAAATAAAGATAAACAACCCAGGGACCACAGTAAATAAAGATAAACCACCCAGAGACCACTGTAAATAAAGATAAATCACCCAGGGACCACTGTAAATAAAGATAAACCACCCAGAGACCACTGTAAATAAAGATAAACCACCCAGGGACCACTGTAAATAAAGATAAACCACCCGGGAACCACTGTAAATAAAGAGAAACCACCCAGGGACCACTGTAAATAAAGATAAACCACCCAGGGACCACTGTAAATAAATATAAACCACCCGGGAACCACTGTAAATAAAAATAAACCACCCGGGAACCACTGTAAATAAAGATAAACCACCCAGGGACCACTGTAAATAAAGATAAACCACCCAGGGACCACTGTAAATAAAGATAAACCACCCAGGGACCACTGTAAATAAAGATAAACCACCCAGGGACCACTGTAAATAAAGATAAACCACCCGGGGACCACTGTAAATAAAGATAAACTACCCAGGGACCACTATAAATAAAGATAATCCACCCAGGGACCACTGTAAATAAAGATAAACCACCCAGGGACAACTGTAAATAAAGGTCAACCACCCAGGGACCACTGTAAATAAAGATAAACCACCCAGGGACCACTGTAAATAAAGATAAACCACCCAGGGACCACTGTAAATAAAGATAAACCACCCGGGAACCACTGTAAATAAAGATTAAACCACCCGGGGACCACTGTAAATAAAGATAAACCACCCAGGGACCACTGTAAATAAAGATAAACCACCCGGGGACCACTGTAAATAAAGATAAACCACCCAGAGACCACTGTAAATAAAGATAAACCACCCAGGGACCACTGTAAATAAAGATAAACCACCCAGGGACCACTGTAAATGAATATAAACCACCCAGGGACCACTGTAAATAAAGATAAACCACCCAGGGACCACTGTAAATAAAGATAAACCACCCAGACACCACTGTAAATAAGGATAAACCACCCAGAGACCACTGTATATAAAGATAACACCCAGGGACCACTGTAAATAAAGATAAACCACCAGGGGACCACTGTAAATAAAGATAAACCACCCGGAGACCACTGTAAATAAAGATAAACCACCCGGGGACCACTGTAAATAAAGATAAACCACCCAGGGACCACTGTAAATAAAGATAAACCACCCGGGGACCACTGTAAATAAATATAAACCACCCAGAGACCACTATAAATAAAAATAAAGCACCCAGGGACCACTGTAAATAAAAATAAACCACCCAGGGACCACTGTAAATAAAGATAAACCACCCAGAGACCACTGTAAATAAAGATAAACCACTCAGGGACCACTGTAAATAAAGATAAACCACCCAGGAACCACTGTAAATAAAGATAAACCACCCAGGGACCACTGTAAATAAAGATAAACCACCCAAGGACCACTGTAAATAAAGATAAACCACCCAGGGACCACTGTAAATAAAGATAAACCTCCCGGGGACCACTGGAAATAAAGATAAACCACCCAGGGACCACTGTAAATAAAGATAAACCACCCAGGAACCACTGTAAATAAAGATAAATCACCCAGAGACCACTGTAAATAAATATAAACCACCCAGGGACCACTGTAAATAAAGATAAACCACCCAGAGACCACTGGAAATAAAGATAAACCACCCAGGGACAACTGTAAATAAAGATAAACCACCCAGGAACCACTGTAAATAAAGATAAATCACCCAGAGACCACTGTAAATAAATATAAACCACCCAGGGACCACTGTAAATAAAGATAAACCACCCAGAGACCACTGTAAATAAAGATAAACCACCCAGGGACCACTGCAAATCAAGATAAACCACCCAGGGACCACTGTAAATAAAGACAAACCACCCGGGGACCACTGTAAATAAAGATAAACCACCCGGGGACCACTATAAATGAAGATAAACCACCCAGGGACCACTGTAAATAAAGATAAACCACCCAGGGACCACTGTAAATAAAGATAAACCACCCAGGGTCCACTGTAAATAAAGATAAACCACCCAGAGACCACTGTAAATAAAGATAAACCTCCCAGGGACCACTGTAAATAACGAAATACCACTCAGGGACCACTGTAAATAAAGATAAACCACCCAGGGACCACTGTAAATAAAGATAAACAACCCAGCGACAACTGTAAATAAAGATAAACCACTCAGGGACCACTGTCAATAAAGATAAGCCACTCAGGGACCACTGTAAATACATATAAACCACCCAGGGACCACTGTAAATACAGATAAACCACACAGGGACCACTGTAAATAAAGATAAACCACCCGGGAACCACTGTAAATAAAGATACACCACCCAGGGACCACTGTAAATAAAGATAAACCACCTGGGGACCACTGTAAATAAAGATAATCCACCCGGGACCACTGTAAATAAAGATAAACCACCCGGGGACCACTGTAAATAAAGATAAACCACCCAGAGACCACTGTAAATAAAGATAAACCTCCCAGGGACCACTGTAAATAAAGATAAGCCACCCAGGGACCACTGTAAATAAATATAAACCACCTAGGGACCACTGTAAATACAGATAAACCACCCAAGGACAACTGTAAATAAAGATAAACCACCCGGGAACCACTGTAAATAAAGATACAACACCCAGGGACCACTGTAAATAAAGATAAACCACCCGGGGACCAATGTACATAAAGATAATCCACCCGGGACCACTGTAAATAAAGATAAACCACCCGGGAACCTCTGTAAATAAAGATAAACCACCCAGGGACCACTGTAAATAAAGATAAACCACCCAGGAACCACTGTAAATAAAGATAAACCACCCAGGGACCATTGTAAATAAAGATAAACCACCCAGGGACCACTGTAAATAAAGATTACCACCCCGGGACTACTGTAAATAAAGATAAACCACCCAGGAACCACTGTAAATAAAGATAAGTCACCCAGCGACCACTGTAAATAAAGATAAACCACCCGGGAATCACTGTAAATAAAGATAAACCACCCGGGGACCACTGTAAATAAAGATAAACCACCCAGGTACCACTGTAAATAAAGATAAACCACCCGGGGACCACTGTAAATAAAGATAAACCACCCAGGAACCACTGTAAATAAAGATAAGCCACCCAGCGACCACTGTAAATAAAGATAAACCACCCGGGAACCACTGTAAATAAAGATAAACCACCCAGGGACCACTATAAATAAAGATAAACCACCCAGGGACCACTGTAAATAAAGATAAACCACCCAGGGACCACTGTAAATAAAGATAAACCACCCAGAGACCACTGTAAATAAATATAAACAACCCAGGGACCTCTGTAAATAAAGATAAACCACCCAGGGACAACTGTAAATAAAGATAAACCACCCGGGGACCACTGTAAATAAAGATAAACCACCCAGGAACCACTGTAAATAAAGATAAACCACCCAGGGACCACTGTAAATAAAGATAAACCACCCAGGGACCACTGTAAATAAAGATAAACCACCCGGGGACCACTGTAAATAACGATAAACCGCCCAGGGACCACTGTAAATAAAGATAAACTACCCAGGGACCACTGTAAATAAAGATAAACGACCCAGGGACCACTGAAAATAAAGATAAACCACCCAGGGACTACTGTAAATCAAGATAAACCACCAATGGGACCACTGAAAATAAAGATAAACTACCCAGGGACCACTGTAAATAAAGATAAACCGCCCAGGGACAACTGTAAATAAAGATAAACTACCCAGGGACCACTGTAAATAAAGATAAAACACCCGGGGACCACTGTAAATAAAGATAAACCACCTAGAGACCACTGAAAATAAAGATAAACCACACAGGGACCACTGTAAATAAAGATAAACCACCCAGGGACCACTGTAAATAAAGATAAACCACCCGGGGACCACTGTAAATTAAGATAAACCACCCGGGGACCACTGTAAATAAAGATAAACCACCCAGGGACCACTTTACATAAAGATAAACCACCCAGGGACCACTGCAAATAAAGATAAACCACACAGGGACCACTGTAAATAAAGATAAAACACGCAGAGACCACTGTAAATAAAGATAAACCACCCAGGGACCACTGTAAATAAAGATAAACCACCCAGAGACCACTGTAAATAAAGATAAACTACCCCGGGACCACTGTAAATAAGGATAAACCACCCAGGGACCACTGTAAATAACGATAAACCACCCAGAGACCACTGTAAATAAAGATAAACCGCCCAGGGCCACTGTAAATAAAGATAAACCACCCAGAGATCACTGTAAATAAAGATAAAACACCTGGGGACCAATGTAAATAAAGACAAACCACCCAGAGACCACTGTAAATAAAGATAAACCACCCATGGATCACTGCAAATAAAGATGAACCACCCCGGGACCACTGTAAATAACGATAAACCACCCAGGGACCACTGTAAATAAAGATAAACCACACAGGGACCACTGTAAATCAAGATAAACCACCAAGGGACCACTGTAAATAAAGATAAACCACCCAGAGTCCACTGTAAATAAAGATAAATCACCCAGGGACCACTGTAAGTAAAGATAAACCACCCAGGGACCACTGTAAATAAAGATAAACCACTCAGGGACCACTGTAAATAAAGATAAACCACCCGGGGTCCACTGTAAATAAAGATAAATCACCCAGAGACCTTTGTAAATAAAGATAAACCACCCAGAGACCACTGTAAATAAAGATAAACCACTCAGGGACCACTGTAAATAAAGATAAACCACCCGTGGACCACTGTAAATAATGATAAATCACCCAGAGACCTTTGTAAATAAAGATAAACCACCAGGGGACCACTGTAAATAAAGATAAACCACCCAGGGACCACTGTAAATAAAGATAAACCACCCGGGGACCACTGTAAATAAGGATAAACCACCCAGAGACCACGGTAAATAAAGATAAACCACCCAGGGACCACTGTAAATAAAGATAAACCACCCAGAGACCACTGTAAATAAAGATAAACCACCCAGGGACCACTGTAAATAAAGATAAACCACCCGGGAACCACTTTAAATAAAGATAAACCACCCAGGGACCACTGTAAATAAAGATAAACCACCCAGAGACCACTGTAAATAAAGATAAACCACCCAGAGACCACTGTAAATAAAGATAAACCACCCAGGGACCACTGTAAATAAAGATAAAACACCCGGGGACCACTGTAAATAAAGATAAACCACCTAGAGACCACTGAAAATAAAGATAAACCACACAGGGACCACTGTAAATAAAGATAAACCACCCAGGGACCACTGTAAATAAAGATAAACCACCCGGGGACCACTGTAAATTAAGATAAACCACCCGGGGACCACTGTAAATAAAGATAAACCACCCAGGGACCACTTTACATAAAGATAAACCACCCAGGGACCACTGCAAATAAAGATAAACCACACAGGGACCACTGTAAATAAAGATAAAACACGCAGAGACCACTGTAAATAAAGATAAACCACCCAGGGACCACTGTAAATAAAGATAAACCACCCAGAGACCACTGTAAATAAAGATAAACTACCCCGGGACCACTGTAAATAAGGATAAACCACCCAGGGACCACTGTAAATAACGATAAACCACCCAGAGACCACTGTAAATAAAGATAAACCGCCCAGGGCCACTGTAAATAAAGATAAACCACCCAGAGATCACTGTAAATAAAGATAAAACACCTGGGGACCTATGTAAATAAAGACAAACCACCCAGAGACCACTGTAAATAAAGATAAACCACCCATGGATCACTGCAAATAAAGATGAACCACCCCGGGACCACTGTAAATAACGATAAACCACCCAGGGACCACTGTAAATCAAGATAAACCACCAAGGGACCACTGTAAATAAAGATAAACCACCCAGAGTCCACTGTAAATAAAGATAAATCACCCAGGGACCACTGTAAATAAAGATAAACCACCCAGGGACCACTGTAAATAAAGATAAACCACTCAGGGACCACTGTAAATAAAGATAAACCACCCGGGGTCCACTGTAAATAAAGATAAATCACCCAGAGACCTTTGTAAATAAAGATAAACCACCCAGAGACCACTGTAAATAAAGATAAACCACTCAGGGACCACTGTAAATAAAGATAAACCACCCGTGGACCACTGTAAATAATGATAAATCACCCAGAGACCTTTGTAAATAAAGATAAACCACCAGGGGACCACTGTAAATAAAGATAAACCACCCAGGGACCACTGTAAATAAAGATAAACCACCCGGGGACCACTGTAAATAAGGATAAACCACCCAGAGACCACGGTAAATAAAGATAAACCACCCAGGGACCACTGTAAATAAAGATAAACCACCCAGAGACCACTGTAAATAAAGATAAACCACCCAGGGACCACTGTAAATAAAGATAAACCACCCGGGAACCACTTTAAATAAAGATAAACCACCCAGGGACCACTGTAAATAAAGATAAACCACCCAGAGACCACTGTAAATAAAGATAAACCACCCAGAGACCACTGTAAATAAAGATAAACCACCCAGGGACCACTGTAAATAAAGATAAACCACCCGGGGACCACTGTAAATAAAGATAAACCACACAGGGACCACTGTAAATAAAGATAAACCACCCAGAGACCACTGTAAATCGAGATAAACCACCCGGGGACCACTGTAAATAAAGATAAACCACCCAGAGACCACTGTAAATAAAGATAAACCACCCGGGGACCACTGTAAATAAAGATAAACCACCCAGTGACCACTGTAAATAAAGATAAACCACCCAGGGACCACTGTAAATAAAGATAAACCACCCAGAGACCTCTGTAAATAAAGATAATCCACCCAGAGACCACTGTAAATAAAGATAAACCACCCGGGGACCACTGTAAATAAAGATAAACCACCCGGGGACCACTGTAAATAAAGATAAACCACCCAGGGACCACTGTAAATAAAGATAAACCACCCAGAGACCACTGTAAATAAAGATAAACCACCCGGGGACCACTGTAAATAAAGATAAACCACCCGGGGACCACTGTAAATAAAGAAAAACCACCCAGGGACCACTGTAAATAAAGATAAACCACCCGGGGAACACTGTAAATAAAGATAAACCACTCAGGGAACCACTGTAAATAAAGATAAGCCACCCAGAGACCACTGAAAATAAAGATAAACCACCCAGGGACCACTTTAAATAAAGATAAACCACCCAGGGACCACTGTAAATAAAGATAAACCACCCAGAGACCACTGTAAATAAAGATAATCCACCCGGGGACCACTGTAAATAAAGATAAACCACCCAGGGACAACTGTAAATAAAGATAAACCACCCAGGGACCACTGTAAATTAAGATAAACCACCCAGGGACCACTGTAAATGAAGATAAACCACCCGGGAACCACTGTAAATAAAGATAAACCACCCAGGGACCACAGTAAATAAAGATAAACCACCCGGGGAACACAGTAAATAAAGATAAACCACCCAGAGACCACTGTAAATAAAGATAAACCACCCAGGGACCACAGTAAATAAGGATAAACCACCCAGGGACCACTGTAAATAAAGATAAACCACCCAGGGACCACTGTAAATAAAGATAAACCACCCGGGGAACACAGTAAATAAAGATAAACCACCCAGAGACCACTGTAAATAAAGATAAACCTCCCAGGGACCACTGTAAATAAAGATAAACCACCCGGGGACCACTGTAAATAAAGATAAACCACCCAGGAACCACTGTAAATAAAGATAAACCTCCCAGGGACCACTGTAAATAAAGATAAACCTCCCAGGAACCACTGTAAATAAAGATAAACCACCCAGGGACCACTGTAAATAAAGATAAACCACCCAGGGACCACTGTATATAAAGATAAACCACCCAGGGACTACTGTAAATAATGAAATACTATCCCGAGTCCACTGTAAATTAAGAGGTACTACACTGGGCACACTATAAATGATGACATAATGTCCAGGGACCACTGTAAATCACGATGCATCACTCTGGGACCACTGTCAATTATACTACACTACACTGGGACCACTGTACATAATGATATACTGCCCAGGGACCACTGTAAATAATGATATACTGCCCAGGGAGCATTGAAAATAATGATATACGACCCAGGGACTGCTGTGATTAATGATATATTTCCCAGGGACCACTGTAAATAATGCTATACTACACAGAGACCACTGTGAATCCTGATATATTGCACAGGGACACTTGAAATAATGAAATACTATCCAAAAACCACTGTAAATAAAGATGCATTACACAGGGCACACTATAATTGATGACATACTGTCCCGGGACAACTGTAAATCTTGACATACCACCCTGGGAACACAGTCAATAATGATAGACCGCCCAAGACCACTGTAAATAAAGATATACTATCCAGGGAACACTGTAAATAATGAAATACTAACCAAGGACCACTGTAAATAATGATATACGACCCAGGGACTACTGTACATAATAATATTCTACCCATGTACTCCTGTAAATATTAATATACTACCCAAGTAACACTGTAAATAATAATTAACATCCCAGGGACCACTGTAAATAATGATATTCTACCCAGGGTCCACTGTAAATAAGGTACATTGCCCAGAGACCACTGTAAATAATGATATACTACCCAGGGACCACTTTAAATAATGATACGTTGCCCAGAAACCACTGTGAATAATGATATACTAGCCAAGGACCTCTGTAAATAATGATATACTGCCCAGGGACCACTGTAAATATGGACATATTACCCGGGAACCACTGTCACCAATGAAATACTACCCAATCACCACTGTAAATGATTTTACCTATCCAACAACCACTGTAAATAATGGTATACAACCCACTGACCAGTGTAAATAATGATATACTACACAGGGACCACAGTACATAATGATAAACTACGCAGGGACCACTGTAAATAATGATTTACCACCCAGGTACCGCTGCATATAATGATATTCTACCCAAAGAACACTGTAAATAATGATATTCTAACCAAGATCCACTGTAAATAATGATATACCATCCAGGGACCACTGTAAATAATGATATACTACCCAGGGGCCACTGTAAATAATGATGTGGAGATGCCGGCGTTGGACTGGGGTGAGCACAGTAAGAAGTCTTACAACACCAGGTTAAATTCCAACAGGTTTGTTTCGATGTCACTAGCTTTTGGAGCGCTGCTCCTTCCTCAGGTGAATGAATCAGGCATCTTTGAATCTGGCTATATATGTGTTTCTGGAACATACCTCTGCATTCACCTGAGGAAGGAGCAGCGCTCCGAAAGCTAGTGACATCGAAACAAACCTGTTGGACTTTAACCTGGTGTTGTAAGACTTCGTACTGTAAATAATGATATACTGCCCAGGGACCACTGTAAATAATGATACACTACTCAGGGCCCACTGAAAATAATGACATACTACCCAGGGCCCACTGAAAATAATGATATACTACCCAAGGACCACTGTAAATAATGATATACTACCCAGGGACCTCAGTAAATAATGATATACAACCCAGGGACCACTGTAAATAATGATATACTACCCAGGGCCCACTGAAAATAATGATACACTACCCAGGGACCACTGTAAATAATGATACACTACTCAGGGGCCACTGAAAATAATGACATACTACCCAGGGCCCACTGTAAATAATGATATACTACCCAGGGACCACTGTACATAATGATTTACTGCGCAGGGCCCACTGAAAATAATGATATACTACCCAGGGACCACTGTAAATAATGATATACTACCCAGGGACCACAGTAAATAATGATATACTACCCAGGAACCACTGTAAATAATGATAAACTACCCAGGAACCACAGTAAATAATGATATACTGCCCAGGGATCACAGTAAATATGGACATATTACCCGGGAACCACTGTCATTAATGAAATACTACCCAATCACCACTGTAAATGATGATACCTATCCAAGGCCACTATAAATAATGGTTTACTACCCAGGGACCACTGTAAATAATGATATACTGACTACGGGCGACTGTAAATAATGACATACTGCCCCGGGACCACTGTCACCAATGAAATACTATCCAGTGAAAACTGTAAATGATGATAACTACCCAAGGCCCCTGTAAATAATGATATACTACCCAGGGACAAGTATAAATAATGATTTACTAACTAGGGACAACTGTATATAATGTTATTCTCCCCAGGGACCACTGTGCATAATGATATACGACACAGGGACCACGGTGAATAACGATATGCTTCCAAGGGACCAATGTAAATAATGAGATACTACTCAGGGACCCGTGTACAAAATGCTATACTAACAAAGGATCACTGCAAATGATAATAATCTACCCAGGGATCACTGTAAATAATGATATACTGCCCAGGGACCACAATAAATAATGATATTCTACCCAGGGGCCACTGTAAATAATGATATACTACCCAGGGACCACTGTAAATAATGATATTCTACTCAGGGACCACTGTAAATAATGATATACTGCCCAGGGACCACTGTAAATAATGATATGCTACCCAGGGACCATTGTAAATAATGATATACTACCCAGGGACACTGTAAATAATGATATACTAGCCAGGGACCACAGTAAATAATGACATACTGCCCAGGGACCACTGTAACTAATGAAATACTGCCCATGGACCACTGCAACTAATGAAATAATGCCCAGGGACCACTGTAACTAATGAAATACGACCCAGAGACCACAGTAAGTTATGCTACCTCCCCAAGGCCACTGTAAATAATGGTATACAACCCAGGAACCGCTGAAGATAATAATATTCTACCCAGGGACACTGTAAATAATGATATACTTCCCAGGGACCACTGTAACTAATGAAATACTGCCCAGGGACCACTGTATATAATGATGTACTTCCCAGGGACCACTGTAAGTAATGAATTACTGCCCAGGGACCACTGTAAATAATGAAATACGATCCAGTGGCCACTGTAAATTATGCTACCTCCCCAAGGCCACTGTAAATAATGATATACTGCCCAGGGACACTGTAAATAATGATATACTGCCCAGGGACCACTGTAAATAATGATATTCTACTCAGGGACCATTGTAAATAATGATATACTACCCAGGGACCACTGTAACTAATGATATTCTAGTCAGTGACCACTGTAAATACTGATATACTGCCCAGGGACCACACTAAATAATGATATACTTCCCAGGTACCACTGAAACTAATGAAATACTGCCCAGGGACCACTTTAACTAATGAAATACTGCCCAGGGACCACTGTAAATAATGATATTCTACCCAGGGACCACTGCAAATAATCATATACTACCCAGGGACCACTGTAAATAATGATATACAACCCAAGGACCGCAGTAAAAAATTATATTCTACCCAGGGACCACTGCAAATAATGATATACTGCCCAGGGACCACTGTAAATTATTCCCGGGAAACAGTGTAACAAATGGGGCGAGTTTCTAGAATACGCAAGATGATTCTACAATGAGGGGGCAGGCCACTCCCGGCCAGCCCACACACACACTCCAGGCCACTCCCGGCCATCCCACACACACACTCCAGGTCACTCCCGGCCAGCCCACACACACACTCCAGGCCACTCCCGGCCAGCCCACACACACACTCCAGGCCACTCCCGGCCAGCCCACACACACACTCCAGGCCACTCCCGGCCAGCCCACACACACACTCCAGGCCACTCCCGGTCAGCACACACACACACTCCCGGCCAGGCCACTCCCGGCCAGCCCACACACACACTCCAGGCCACTCCCGGCCAGCCCACACACACACTCCAGGCCACTCCCGGCCAGCCCACACACACACTTCAAGCCACTCCCGGCCAGCCCACACACACACTCCAAGCCACTCCCGGCCAGCCCACACACACACTCCAGGCCACTCCCGGCCAGCCCACACACACACTCCAAGCCACTACCGGCCAGCCCATACACACTCCCATCCACTCCCGGCCAGCCCACACACACACTCCAGGCCACTCCCGGCCAGCCCACACACGCACTCCAAGCCACTCCCGGCCAGCCCATACACACTCCCATCCACTCCCGACCAGCCCACACACACACTCCCGGTCACGCCCGGCCATCCCACAAACACACTCCCGGCCACTCCCGGCCAGCCCACACACACACTCCAGGCCACTCCCGGCCAGCCCACACACACACTCCAGGCCACTCCCGGCCAGCCCACACACACACTCCAGGCCACTCCCGGCCAGCCCACACACACACTCCAGGCCACTCCCGGCCAGCCCACACACACACTCCAGGCCACTCCCGGCCAGCCCACACACACACTCCAGGCCACTCCCGGCCAGCCCACACACACACTCCAGGCCACTCCCGGCCAGCCCACACACACACTCCCGGCCACTCCCGGTCAGCCAACACACACACTCCAGGCCACTCCCGGCCACCCACACACACACTCCCGGCCACTCCCGGCCAGCCCACACACACACTCCCGGCCACTCCCGGTCAGCCCACACACACACTCCAGGCCACTCCCGGCCACCCACACACACACTCCCGGCCACTCCCGGCCAGCCCACACACACACTCCAGGCCACTCCCGGCCAGCCCACACACACACTCCACGCCACTCCAGGCCAGCCCACACACACACTCCAGGCCACTCCCGGCCAGCCCACACACAGACTCCAGGCTACTCCCGGCCAGCCCACACACACTCTCCAGGCCAGGCCCGGCCAGCCCACACACGCACTCCAGGCCACTCACGGCCAGCCCACACACACACTCCAGGCTACTCCCGGCCAGCCCACACACACACTCCAGGTCATTCCCGGCCAGCCCACACACACTCTCCAGGACACTCCCGGCCAGCCCACACACACACTCCAGGCCACTCCCGGCCTGCCCACACACACACTCCAGGCCACTCCCGGCCAGCCCACACACACTCTCCAGGCCAGGCCCGGCCAGCCCACACACGCACTCCAGGCCACTCCCGGCCAGCCCACACACACACTCCAGGCCACTCCCGGCCAGCCCACACACACACTCCAGGCCACTCCCGGCCAGCCCACACACACACTCCCGGCCACTCCCGGTCAGCCCACACACACACTCCAGGCCACTCCCGGCCACCCACACACACACTCCCGGCCACTCCCGGCCAGCCCACACACACACTCCCGGCCACTCCCGGTCAGCCCACACACACACTCCAGGCCACTCCCGGCCACCCACACACACACTCCCGGCCACTCCCGGCCAGCCCTCACACACACTCCAGGCCACTCCCGGCCAGCCCACACACACACTCCACGCCACTCCCGGCCAGCCCACACACACACTCCAGGTCATTCCCGGCCAGCCCACACACAGACTCCAGACTACTCCCGGCCAGCCCACACACACTCTCCAGGCCAGGCCCGGCCAGCCCACACACGCACTCCAGGCCACTCACGGCCAGCCCACACACATACTCCAGGCTACTCCTGGCCAGCCCACACACACACTCCAGGTCACTCCCGGCCAGCCCACACACACTCTCCAGGACACTCCCGGCCAGCCCACACACACACTCCAGGCCACTCCCGGCCTGCCCACACACACACTCCAGGCCACTCCCGGCCAGCCCACACACACTCTCCAGGCCAGGCCCGGCCAGCCCACACACGCACTCCAGGCCACTCCCGGCCTGCCCACACACACACTCCAGGCCACTCCCGGCCAGCCCACACACACACTCCAGGCCACTCCCGGCCAGCCCACACACACACTCCAGGCTACTCCCGGCCAGCCCACACACACACTCCAGGCTACTCCCGGCCAGCCCACACACACACTCCAGGCCACTCCCGGCCAGCCCACACACACACTCCAGGCCACTCCCGGCCAGCCCACACACACACTCCCGGCCACTCCCGGTCAGCCCACACACACACTCCAGGCCACTCCCGGCCACCCACACACACACTCCCGGCCACTCCCGGCCAGCCCACACACACACTCCCGGCCACTCCCGGTCAGCCCACACACACACTCCAGGCCACTCCCGGCCACCCACACACACACTCCCGGCCACTCCCGGCCAGCCCACACACACACTCCACGCCACTCCCGGCCAGCCCACTCACACACTCCAGGCCACTCCCGGCCAGCCCACACACAGACTCCAGACTACTCCCGGCCAGCCCACACACACTCTCCAGGCCAGGCCCGGCCAGCCCACACACGCACTCCAGGCCACTCACGGCCAGCCCACACACACACTCCAGGCTACTCCCGGCCAGCCCACACACATACTCCAGGTCACTCCCGGCCAGCCCACACACACTCTCCAGGACACTCCCGGCCAGCCCACACACACACTCCAGGCCACTCCCGGCCTGCCCACACACACACTCCAGGCCACTCCCGGCCAGCCCACACACACTCTCCAGGCCAGGCCCGGCCAGCCCACACACGCACTCCAGGCCACTCCCGGCCTGCCCACACACACACTCCAGGCCACTCCCGGCCAGCCCACACACACACTCCAGGCCACTCCCGGCCAGCCCACACACACACTCCAGGCCACTCCCGGCCAGCCCACACACACACTCCAGGCTACTCCCGGCCAGCCCACACACACACTTCAGGTCACTCCCGGCCAGCCCACACACGCACTCCAGGCCACTCCCGGCCAGCCCACACACACACTCCCGGCCACTCCCGGTCAGCCCACACACACACTCCAGGCCACTCCCGGCCACCCACACACACACTCCCGGCCACTCCCGGCCAGCCCACACACACACTCCCGGCCACTCCCGGTCAGCCCACACACACACTCCAGGCCACTCCCGGCCACCCACACACACACTCCCGGCCACTCCCGGCCAGCCCACACACACACTCCACGCCACTCCCGGCCAGCCCACTCACACACTCCAGGGCACTCCCGGCCAGCCCACACACAGACTCCAGACTACTCCCGGCCAGCCCACACACACTCTCCAGGCCAGGCCCGGCCAGCCCACACACGCACTCCAGGCCACTCACGGCCAGCCCACACACACACTCCAGGCTACTCCCGGCCAGCCCACACACATACTCCAGGTCACTCCCGGTCAGCCCACACACACTCTCCAGGACACTCCCGGCCAGCCCACACACACACTCCAGGCCACTCCCGGCCTGCCCACACACACACTCCAGGCCACTCCCGGCCAGCCCACACACACTCTCCAGGCCAGGCCCGGCCAGCCCACACACGCACTCCAGGCCACTCCCGGCCTGCCCACACACACACTCCAGGCCACTCCCGGCCAGCCCACACACACACTCCAGGCCACTCCCGGCCAGCCCACACACACACTCCAGGCTACTCCCGGCCAGCCCACACACACACTCCAGGCTACTCCCGGCCAGCCCACACACACACTCCAGGCCACTCCCGGCCAGCCCACACACACACTCCAGGCTACTCCCGGCCAGCCCACACACACACTCCAGGCCACTCCCGGCCAGCCCACACACACACTCCAGGCCACCCCCGGCCAGCCCACACACACACTCCAGGCCAGGCCACTCCCGGCCAGCCCTCACACACACTCCAGGTCACTCCCGGCCAGCCCACACACACACTCCAGGTCACTCCCGGCCAGCCCACACACACACACAAGCCACTCCCGGCCAGCCCACACACACACTCCAGGCCACTCCCGGCCAGCCCACACACACACTCCAGGCCACTCCCGGCCAGTCCACACACACACTCCAGGCCACTCCCGGCCAGCCCACACACACACTCCAGGCCACTCCCGGCCAGCCCACACACACACTACAGGCCACTCCCGGCCAGCCCACACACACACTCCCGGCCAGCACACACACACACTTCAGGCCAGGTCACTCCCGGCCAGCCCACACATACACTCCAGGCCACTCCCGGCCAGCCCACACACACACTCCCGGCCAGCCCACACACACACTTCAGGCCACCCCCGTCCAGCCCACACACACACTCCAGGTCACTCCCGGCCAGCCCACACATACACTCCATGCCACTCCCGGCCAGCCCACACACACACTCCAGGCCACTCCCGGCCAGCACACACACACTCCAGGCCACTCCCGGGCAGCCCACACACACTCCAGGTCACTCCCGGCCAGCCCACACACACACTACAGGCCACTCCCGGCCAGCCCACACACACACTCCAGGCCACTCCCGGCCAGCCCACACAAACACTCCAGGCCACTCCCGGCCAGTCCACACACACACTCCAGGCCACTCCCGGCCAGCCCACACACACACTCCAGGCCACTCCCGGCCAGCCCACACACACACTCCAGGCCACTCCCGGCCAGTCCACACACACACTCCAGGCCACTCCCGGCCAGCCCACACACACACTCCAGGCCACTCCCGGCCAGCCCACACACACACTCCAGGACAGGCCACTCCCGGCCAGCCCACACACACACTCCAGGCCACTCCCGACCAGCCCACACACACACACTCCAGGTCACTCCCGGCCAGCCCACACACACACTCCAGGCCACTCCCGGCCAGCCCATACACTCACTCCAGGCCACACCCGACCAGCCCACACACACACTCCAGGCCACTCCCGACCAGCCCACACACACACTCCAGGCCAGGCCACTCCCGGCCAGCCCACACACACACTCCAGGCCACTCCCGGCCAGCCCACACACACACTCCAGGCCACTCCCGGCCAGCCCACACACACACTCCAGGCCACTCCCGGCCAGTCCACACACACACTCCAGGCCAATTCCGGCCGGCCCACACACACACTCCAGGGCACTCCCGGCCGGCCCTCACACACACTCCAGGCCACTCCCGGCCAGCCCACACACTCGCTCCAGGCCACTCCCGGCCAGCCCACACACACACTCCAGGCCACTCCCGGGCAGCCCAAACACACACTCCAGGCCACTCTCGGCCAGCCCACACACACACTCCAGGCCACTCCCGGGCAGCCCACACACTCGCTCCAGACCACTCCCGGCCAGCCCACACACACACTCCAGGCCACTCCCGGCCAGCCCACACACACACTCCAGGCCACTCTCGGCCAGCCCACACACACACTCCCGGCCACTCCCGGCCAGCCCACACACACACTCCAGGCCACTCCCGGCCAGCCCACACACACACTCCAGGACACTCCCGGCCAGCCCACACACACACTCCAGGCCACTCCCGACCAGCCCACACACACACTCCAGGACATTCCCGGCCAGCCCACACACACTCCAGGCCACTCCCGGCCAGCCCACACACACACTCCAGGCCACTCCCGACCAGCCCACACACACACTCCCGGCCACTCCCGGCCAGACCACACATACACTCCAGGCCACTCCCGGCCAGCCCACACACACACTCCAGGCCACTCCCGGCCAGCCCACACACACACTCCAGGCCACTCCCGGCCAGCCCACACACACACTCCAGGCCACTCCCGGCCAGCCCAGACACACACTCCAGACCACTCCCGGCCAGCCCACACACACACTCCAGGCCACTCCCGGCCGGCCCACACACACACTCCAGGCCAGGCCACTCCCCGCCAGCCCACACACACACTCCATGCCACTCCCGGCCGGCCCACACACACACTCCAGGCCACCCCCGGGCAGCCCACATACACTCCAGGCCACTCACGGCCAGCCCACACACACACTCCAGGCCACTCCCGGCCAGCCCACACACACACTCCAGGCCACTCCCGGCCAGCCCACACACACACTCCAGGCCACTCCCGGCCAGCCCACACACACACTCCCGGCCAGCCCACACACACACTCCAGGCCACTCCCGGCCAGCCCACACACACAATCCAGGCCACTCCCGGCCAGCCCACACACACACTCCAGGCCAGGCCACTCCCGGCCAGCCCACACACACACTCCAGGCCACTCTCCCCAGCCCACACACACACTCCAGTAGAACCCTTTCTGCTCACTCTCTCTAAACTCCTTCCTAATTTGGAGTCCTCTGTGAAATTGCTCTTTACCTTAAACTGATCTACAGATTACAATTCCAGTTCACTAATCCCCATATTTAACTGAAATCCTCCATTCCCGACAACACTCCATTAAATATCCTTTGTTTTGTCTCCAAGATCCTCACATCCTTTTGTATATTTAGCGGCAGAACAAGAAGCAATTCCTCAGCTATGGTCCTCTCTATAAACCTGGTTATAACTCTATAGGCTATTGGCAAAGTGTTAGAAAGTGGGATTCAAATACTCAGGTGGTTGTTTTTGACCTGCCCAGTCCAGATGGGCCGAATGGCCTTTCTGTGCTCTGGACCTCGATGACTCTATGATCCTAACATCCTTCTTTTCGGAGTCTCCGCCTCTATTGATCAAGTTAAATATCTTCTGAGGATTTTCCAATCTTATCACGATGACCTTCCAGTGCAAAGTGTGGACATGTCCCCGCTCCCTTCCTGTACACTTTTTAAACTTGTCCCGTTTAGTTTATATTTCCTGTCCTCTGCCCTCCTCCCTGATGCATCACCCACACGACAGTGATTTAAATTTACTTTCCCCGTGACTCTGCCTTTCACAGATCTGGGAACATGCTGCTGAAGATTGCTGCTACACTGCTCACTGTGTCATTGCCGAGTGTCTGTCATTTGTGAATGTTGAAATTCTTTCCATTGAAGCCTGTCGCAGTGAAGTGTATCTTGAAGAGCAATTGTCCTCATGTGGACCCCGAGTGAACATCAGTGTCTCCTCCCCTCCTGTCTGAATAACTATCATTCACCGCTTCTCTCTGCTTTCTGTTTCTTAGCCAATATCACATTCTCACTGTCACAGACCCTTTAATCCACGGCTTTGGGACTCGAGAACATCTCTAATCAATGACATTTGATCACAATATGTCCCAGTACATAAATCCATATCAGTTCCCTCATTAATCCTCCAGTTATTTTGAAATATAACTGCAATAACAACATGCGATATGATTTCCCACGAATATCGCCGTTTTTCTGGTCACATAACACCATTTCCTCGCGAAGGAGCAATATTCCTGTTGCCCACTCTGACTCCTAGAAATGTCCTCGTGACTAACATTATCCAGGCTGCTCTGTCACTCCAGGGTTTAATCCCTCTCTCTCCTTTTATAAACAGGATGGGACAGTGAAAATGCCCCAGTCCCCTGGAACCACTCAGATATCAACGAGGATTGAGTATCAGGGTCAGTGTGTCCACTATTTCCACACTCCATCCCTCAGTCACTGTCACACAGCTAATCCAGACCCGGCTAATCTTCTATTTCATTGTGATATAAAAAGTGTTTGATTGAAAGGGGTTAACTGAGCCTGTTTGTTTAGTGACTGTGATTAATGTCAGTCTCGATGGATCTAACCGTGTCACTGGAGGGTTTGTCTCTGCTATTAATAAGCGATTCCTTTCACTGTGTTATCCCAAACTGTCAGCGGGAGCGTCATTTCCAACACTGCCAGAGATCAGCGGCTCCAGAGAGACCGAGAGGAGGGAGCAGAATCTGGGAACTACCCACAGGAACGTTACAGCAATGGATCAGAATCTGGGAACTACCCACAGGAACGTTACAGCAATGGATCAGAAGCCGAGAACTATCCACAGGAACGTTACAGCAATGGATCAGAATCTGGGAACTATCCACAGGAACGTTACAGCAATGGATCAGAATCTGGGAACTATCCACGGGAACGTTACAGCAATGGATCAGAATCTGGGAACTACCCACAGGAACGTTACAGCAATGGATCAGAATCTGGGAACTATCCACAGGAACGTTACAGCAATGGATCAGAATCTGGGAACTATCCACAGGAACGTTACAGCAATGGATCAGAATCTGGGAACTGCCCACAGGAACGTTACAGCAATGGATCAGAATCTGGGAACGATCCACAGGAACGTTACAGCAATGGATCAGAATCTGGGAACTATCCACAGGAACGTTACAGCAATGGATCAGAATCTGGGAACTACCCACAGGAACGTTACAGCAATGGATCAGAATCTGGGAACTGCCCACAGGAACGTTACAGCAATGGATCAGAATCTGGGAACTGCCCACAGGAACGTTACAGCAATGGACAGGAGTTTATCCCTGGGTATTTACTTTGTGTCTGACCAGGATTTACCATGGCGGATCTACGGCGCACTGATGATAATTCAAGCGGGGTACTATCCCCTCCTGGCTGTTGTCGGTGTCCCTGGTAAGTCTCCCTGTCCAGTTATTTATTGTATAAACCACTTTAAGTGTATTATTGCTCTGGTCATTTGCATCTTGGAAAGATTGAATCCACGTTCTTCAGTTCAGAAGTTTGTAAGTTTTCAGGTCCAGGAGCAGAATGAGGCTATTTGGCCCCTCGCGTCTGCTCCGTCATTCGGTCTTGGCTGATCTCACCCTCGGCTTAACGCCGCCGTCCTGCCAATTATCCAAAATTCTCAACCCCATTCCCAATTCAAAATCTATATAACTGCTCCTTAAATTTACTCACTGTCCCAGCATGCCCCACACTCTGGATAGCGAATTCCAAGATTCACATCCCATTGGGAGAAGTAGTTTCTCCTCAGCTCTGATTCCCATTAGCTGCCTGTTATCCTGAGATTCTGACCTCTCGTTCCAGAACGCCCCACAAGAGGATGCATCCGCTCCACTTCCACTTCACCCACACCTTTTATCATCTTATAAACCACAATTGGATCTCTACTCCTTCTTACCAACTCTCTTGATAAGACAAAGCCCTCATCTCTGCGGTCAGTCTCGTCAACCTCCTCTGAACTGCCTCTAAAGCCCCTACATCTTTCCTCAAATCAGGGGCCAGGACTGTGCAATACTCCAGGTGCATTCTGTGCAACATCTGGAATAGTGGGAATAACACTTCCTTACCTTGAAGCTCTGTGCCTTTAGCTATAAATATCAATATCGATTCCAGTCACTGAGCTCATTCCCTATCCAGTGGCTCCACTCGCTCTCTGGTTAATATCGGAGGCTGTTCACAATCCCTGCTCTCCCTTTGACAGTAAAGTTATTATAGCCAGACACTCTCTCCATTCCCAATCCTGCTCACTTGCCATCGCCACCTCTGCTTCATCTCAGCTGCAGAATAAATCATCTGTATCTTTGTTAAATCCACACTCGACTAATCCAATGATATTCTGTCACACAATTTCTGATACAAATCTTCATGAAGCGCAGCTCATCTCCAACTCTGCTGCCATATCCGAACCCGCACCCAATCCCAGTCCCCTATCATCCCTGTGCTCACTGCAGTAGATTGGTTCCCAGTCTGGGTCCTAACCCTCACCCAATCCCAGTCACCTATCATCCCTGTGCTCACTGCTGTAGATTGGTTCCCAGTCTGGGTCCTAACCCTCACCCAATCCCAGTCCCCTATCATCCCTGTGCTCACTGCTGTAGATTGGTTCCCAGTCTGGGTCCTAACCCTCACCTAATCCCAGTCCCCTATCATCCCTGTGCTCACTGCTGTAGATTGGTTCCCAGTCTGGGTCCTAACCCTCACCCAATCCCAGTCCCCTATCATCCCTGTGCTCACTGCTGTAGATTGGTTCCCAGTCTGGGTCCTAACCCTCACCCAATCCCAGTCCCCTATCATCCCTGTGCTCACTGCTGTAGATTGGTTCCCAGTCTGGGTCCTAACCCTGACCCAATCCCAGTCCCCTATCATCCCTGTGCTCACTGCTGTAGATTGGTTCACAGTCTGGGTCCTAACCCTCACCCAATCTCAGTCCCCTATCATCCCTGTGCTCACTGCTGTAGATTGGTTCCCAGTCTGGGTCCTAACCCTCACCCAATCCCAGTCCCCTATCATCCCTGGCTCACTGCTGTAGATTGGATCCCAGTCTGGGAGCATCTCACTAACCTAACCCTCTTCCAATCCCAGTCCCCTATCATCCCTGTGCTCACTGCTGTAGATTGGTTCACAGTCTGAGTCCTAACCCTCACCCAATCCCAGTCCCCTATCATCCCTGTGCTCACTGCTGTAGATTGGTTCCCAGTCTGGGTCCTAACCCTCACCCAATCCCAGTCCCCTATCATCCCTGTGCTCACTGCTGTAGATTGGTTCCCAGTCTGGGTCCTAACCCTCACCCAATCCCAGTCACACATCATCCCTGTGCTCACTGCTGTAGATTGGTTCCCAGTCTGGGTCCTAACCCTCACCCAATCCCAGTCACCTATCATCCCTGTGCTCACTGCTGTAGATTGGTTCCCAGTCTGGGTCCTAACCCTCACCCAATCCCAGTCCCCTATCATCCCTGTGCTCACTGCTGTAGATTGGTTCCCAGTCTGGGTCCTAACCCTCACCCAATCCCAGTCCCCTATCATCCCTGTGCTCACTGCTGTAGATTGGTTCCCAGTCTGGGTCCTAACCCTCACCCAATCCCAGTCCCCTATCATCCCTGTGCTCACTGCTGTAGATTGGTTCCCAGTCTGGGTCCTAACCCTCACCCAATCCCAGTCACCTATCATCCCTGTGCTCACTGCTGTAGATTGGTTCCCAGTCTGGGTCCTAACCCTCACCCAATCCCAGTCACATATCATCCCTGTGCTCACTGCTGTAGATTGGTTCCCAGTCTGGGTCCTAACCCTCACCCAATCCCAGTCCCCTATCATCCCTGTGCTCACTGCTGTAGATTGGTTCCCAGTCTGGGTCCTAACCCTCACCCAATCCCAGTCCCCTATCATCCCTTTGCTCATTGCTGTAGATTGGTTCCCAGTCTGGGTCCTAACCCTCACCCAATCCCAGTCCCCTATCATCCCTGTGCTCACTGCTGTAGATTGATTCCCAGTCTGGGTCCTAACCCTCACCCAATCCCAGTCACCTGTCATCCCTGTGCTCACTGCTATAGATTGGTTCACAGTCTGGGTCCTAACCCTCACCCAATCTAAGTCACCTGTCATCCCTGTGCTCACTGCTGTAGATTGGTTCCCAGTCTGGGTCCTTACCCTCACCCAATCCCAGTCACCTATCATCCCTGTGCACATTGCTGTAGATTGGCTCACAGTCTGGGTCCTAACCCTTTCCCAATCCCAGTCCCCTATCATCCCTGTGCTCACTGCTGTAGATTGGCTCACAGTCTGGGTCCTAACCCTTACCCAATCCCAGTCACCTCTCATCCCTGTGCTCACTGCTGTAGATTGGTTCCCAGTCTGGGTCCTAACCCTCACCCAATCCCAGTCCCCAATCATCCCTGTGCTCATTGCTGTAGATTGGTTCCCAGTCTGGGTCCTAACCCTCATCCAATCCCAGTCACCTATCATCCCTGTGCTCACTGCTGTAGATTGGTTCCCAGTCTAGGTCCTAACCCTCACCCAATCCCAGTCCCCTATCATCCCTGTGCTCATTGCTGTAGATTGGTTCCCAGTCTGGGTCCTAACCCTCACCCAATCCCAGTCACCTATCATCCCTGTGCTCAATGCTGTAGATTGGTTCACAGTCTGGGTCCTAACCCTCACCCAATCCCAGTCACCTATCATCCCTGTGCTCACTGCTGTAGATTGGTTCCCAGTCTGGCAGCATCCCACTATCTGAATTCTCATTCAGTGATTGAAATTCTCCACAGTCTCAGCCAATCAAAATCAGACCAAGCCCATGTCCATTTTGAATGAATGTGGAAATGAGTTATTTTTCATCACTTTTACAATTCTGTTATTGGGAGGTGAGTGGAGATCTTGAGGATGGGATTCTGCAGGTTGTGTTATTGGAAGGTGAGTGGAGATGCTGAGGATGGGTTCTGCAGGTTGTGTTTTTGGGAGGTTAATGAAGATGCTGAGTATTGATTTCTGCAGGTTGTGTTATTGGGAGGTGAGTGGAGATGCTGAGGATGGATTCCTGCAGGTTGTGTTATTGGAAGGTGAGTGAAGATGCTGAGGATGGGTTTCTGCCGGTTGTGTTATTGGGAGGTGAGTGGAGATGCTGAGGATGGGTTTCAGCAGTTTGTGTCATTGGGAGGTGAGTGAAGATGCTGAGGATGGGCTTCTGCAGGTTGTGATATTGGAAGGTGAGTGGAGATGCTGAGGATGGGTTCTGCAGGTTGTGTTTTTGGGAGGTTAATGAACATGCTGAGGATGGGTTTCTGCAGGTTGTGTTATTGGGAGGTGAGTGGAGATGCTGAGGATGGGTTTCTGCAGGTTTTGTTATTGGAAGGTGAGTGAAGATGCTGCGGATGGACTCCTGCAGGTTGTGTTACTGGGAGGTGAGTGAAGAGGCTGAGGATGGGTTTCTGCAGGTTGTGTTATTGGGAGGTGAGTGGAGATGCTGAGGATGGGTTTCTGCAGGCTGTGTTATTCGGAGGTGAGTGAACATGCTGAGGATGGGTTTCTGCAGGTTGTGTTATTGGAAGGTGAGTGAAGATGCTGAGGATGGGTTCCTGCATATTCTTTTACTGGGTGGTGAGTGGAGATGCTGTGGAATGGTTTCTGCAGGTTGTGTTATAGGAAGGTAAATGGAGATGCTGAGGATGTGTTTCTGCATGTTGTGTTATTGGGAGGTTAGTGGAGATGCTGAGGATGGGTTTCGGCACGTTGTGTTATTGGGAGGTGAGTGAAAATGCTGAGGATGGGTTTCTGCAGGTTGTGTTATTGGGAGATGAGTGAAGATCCTGAGGATGGGTTTCTGCAGGTTGTGTTATTGGAAGGTGAGTGTAAATGCTGAGGATGGGCTTCTGCAGGTTGTGTTATTGGGAGATGAGTGAAGATCCTGAGGATGGGTTTCTGCAGGTTGTGTTATTGGGAGGTGAGTGGAGATGCTGAGGATGGGTATCTATCTGCAGGTTGTGTTACTGGGAGGTGTGTGAAGATGCTGAGGATGTGTTTCTGCAGGCTGTGTTATTGGGAGGTGAGTGAACATGCTGAGGATGGGTTTCTGCAGGTTGTGTTTTTGGAAGGTGAGTGAAGATGCAGAGGATGGGTTTCTGCAGGTTGTGTTATTGGGAGGTGAGTGAAGATGCTGATGATGGGTTTCTGCAGGTTGTGTTATTGAGAGGTGAGTGAAGATGCTGAGGATGGGTTTCTGCAGGTTGTGTTATTGGGAGGTGAGTGAAGATGCTGAGGATGGGTTTCTGCAGGTTGTGTTATTGGGAGGTGAGTGAAAATGCTGAGGATGGGTTTCTGTAGGTTGTGTTATTGGGAGATGAGTGGAGATACTGAGGATGGGTTTCTGCAGGTTGTGTTTTTGGAAGGTGAGTGGAGATTCTGAGGATGGGTTTCTGCAGGTTGTGTTATTGGAAGGCGTGTGGAGATGCTGAGGATGGGTTTCTGCAGGTTGTGTTATTGGGAGATGAGTGGAGATGCTGAGGATGGGTTTCTGTAGGTTTTGTTATTGGGAGGTGAGTGAAGATGCTGT
Source organism: Scyliorhinus torazame (assembly GCF_047496885.1). Taxonomy (NCBI): domain Eukaryota; kingdom Metazoa; phylum Chordata; class Chondrichthyes; order Carcharhiniformes; family Scyliorhinidae; genus Scyliorhinus; species Scyliorhinus torazame. The sequence continues at coordinate 30,784,821 of NC_092711.1, read as the reverse complement.
GGATGGGTTTCTGCATGTTGTGTTATTGGAAGGTGAGTGGAGATGCTGAGGATGGGTTTCTGCAGGTTGTGATATTGGGAGGTGAGTGGAGATGCTGAGGATGGGTTTCTGCAGGTTGTGTTATTGGGGGGTGAGTGGAGATGCTGAGGATGGGTTTCAGCAGGTTGTGTTATTGAGAGGTGAGTGGAGGTGCTGAGGATGGGTTTCTGCAGGTTGTGTTATTGGAAGGTGAGTGGAGATGCTGAGGATGGATTTCTGCAGGTTGTGTTATTGGGAGGTGAGTGGAGATGCTGATGATGGCTTTCTGCAGGTTGTGTTACTGGAAGGTGAGTGTAGATGCTGAGGATGGATTTCTCCAGTTTGTGTTATTGGAAGGTTAGTGAAGAGGCTGAGGATGGGTTTATGCAGGTTGTGTTATTGGGGGGTGAGTGGAGATGCTGAGGATGGGTTTCTGCAGGTTGTGTTATTGGGAGGTGAGTGGAGATGCGAACGATGGATTTCTGCAGGTTGTGTTATTGGGAGGTGAGGGGAGATGCTGAGAATGGGTTTCTGCAGGTTGTGTTATTGGGAGGTGAGTGGAGATGCTGAGGATGGGTTTCTGCAGGTTGTGTTATTGGGAGGTGAGTGGAGATGTGAACGTGGATTTCTGCAGGTTGTGTTATTGGGAGGTGAGGGGAGATGCTGAGAATGGGTTTCTGCAGGTTGTGTTATTGGGAGGTGAGTGGAGATGCTGAGAATGGGTTTCTGCAGGTTGTGTTATTGGGAGGTGAGAGGAGATGCTTTGGATGGGTTTCTGCAGGTTGTGTTATTGGGAGGTGAGTGAAGATGCTGACGATGGATTTCTGCAGGTTGTGTTATTGGGTGGTGAGTGGAGATGCTGAGGATGGGGTGCTGCAGATTGTGTTATTGGAAGGTTAGTGAAGATGCTGACGATCGATTTCTGCAAGTTGTGTTATTGGAAGGTTAGTGGAGATGCTGACGATTGATTTCTGCATGTTGTGTTATTGGGAGGTGAGTGGAGATGCTGAGGATGGATTTCTGAAGGTTGTGTTATTGGGAGGTGAATGGAGACGCTGAGGATGGGTTTCAGCAGGTTGTGTTATTGGAAGGTGAGTGAAGATGCTGAGGATGGGTTTCTGCAGGTTGTGTTATCGGGAGGTGAGTGAAGATGCTGAGGATGGGTTTCTGCAGGTTGTGTTATTGGAAGGTGAGAGGAGATGCTGAGGATGGGTTCTGCAGGTTGTGTTTTTGGGAGGTGAGTGAAGATGCTGAGGATGGGTTTCAGCAGGTTGTGTTATTGAGAGGTGAGTGGAGGTGCTGAGGATGGGTTTCTGCAGGTTGTGTTATTGGAAGGTGAGTGGAGATGCTGAGGATGGATTTCTGCAGGTTGTGTTATTGGGAGGTGAGTGGAGATGCTGATGATGGTTTTCTGCAGGTTGTGTTACTGGAAGGTGAGTGTAGATGCTGAGGATGGATTTCAGCAGTTTGTGTTATTGGAAGGTTAGTGAAGAGGCTGAGGATTGGTTTATGCAGGTTGTGTTATTGGGGGGTGAGTGGAGATGCTGAGGATGGATTTCTGCAGGTTGTGTTATTGGGAGGTGAGTGGAGATGCGAACGATGGATTTCTGCAGGTTGTGTTATTGGGAGGTGAGGGGAGATGCTGAGAATGGGTTTCTGCAGGTTGTGTTATTGGGAGGTGAGTGGAGATGCTGAGGATGGGTTTCTGCAGGTTGTGTTATTGGGAGGTGAGTGGAGATGCTGAGGATGGATTTCTGCAGGTTGTGTTATTGGGAGGTGAATGGAGATGCTGAGGATGGGTTTCAGCAGGTTGTGTTATTGGAAGGGGAGTGGAGATGCTGAGGATGGTTTTCTGCAGGTTGTGTTATTGGGAGGTGAGTTGAGATGCTGAGTGTGGGTTTCTGCAGGTTGTGTTATTGGGAGGTGAGTGGAGATGCTGAGGATGGGTTTCTGCAGGTTGTGTTATTGGGAGGTGAGTGGAGATGCTGAGGATGGGTTCTGCAGGTTGTGTTTTTGGGAGGATAATGAAGATGCTGAGGATGGGTTTCTGCAGTTTATGTTATTGGGAGATGAGTGAAGATGCTGTGGATGGGTTTCTGCAGGTTGTGTTATTGGACGGTGAGTGGAGATGCTGAGGATGGGTTTCTGCAGGTTGTGATATTGGGAGGTGAGTGTAGATGCTGAGGATGGGTTTCTGCAGGTTGTGTTATTGGAAGGTGAGTGAAGATGCTGAGGATGGGTTTCTGCAGGTTGTGTTATCGGGAGGTGAGTGAAGATGCTGAGGATGGTTTCTGCAGGTTGTGTTATTGGAAGGTGAGAGGAGATGCTGAGGATGGGTTCTGCAGGTTGTGTTTTTGGGAGGTTAATGAAGATGCTGAGGATGGGTTTCAGCAGGTTGTGTTATTGAGAGGTGAGTGGAGGTGCTGAGGATGGGTTTCTGCAGGTTGTGTTATTGGAAGGTGACTGGAGATGCTGAGGATGGATTTCTGCAGGTTGTGTTATTGGGAGGTGAGTGGAGATGCTGATGATGGTTTTCTGCAGGTTGTGTTACTGGAAGGTGAGTGTAGATGCTGAGGATGGATTTCTGCAGTTTGTGTTATTGCAAGGTTAGTGAAGAGGCTGAGGATGGGTTTATGCAGGTTGTGTTATTGGGGGGTGAGTGGAGATGCTGAGGATGGGTTTCTGCAGGTTGTGTTATTGGGAGGTGAGTGGAGATGCGACCGATGGATTTCTGCAGGTTGTGTTATTGGGAGGTGAGGGGAGATGCTGAGAATGGGTTTCTGCAGGTTGTGTTATTGGGAGGTGAGTGGAGATGCTGAGGATGGGTTTCTGCAGGTTGTGTTATTGGGAGGTGAGTGGAGATGTGAACGTGGATTTCTGCAGGTTGTGTTATTGGGAGGTGAGGGGAGATGCTGAGAATGGGTTTCTGCAGGTTGTGTTATTGGGAGGTGAGTGGAGATGCTGAGGATGGGTTTCTGCAGGTTGTGTTATTGGGAGGTGAGAGGAGATGCTTTGGATGGGTTTCTGCAGGTTGTGTTATTGGGAGGTGAGTGAAGATGCTGACGATGGATTTCTGCAGGTTGTGTTATTGGGTGGTGAGTGGAGATGCTGAGGATGGGTTGCTGCAGATTGTGTTATTGGAAGGTTAGTGAAGTTGCTGAGGATGGATTTCTGCAAGTTGTGTTATTGGAAGGTTAGTGGACATGCTGACGATTGATTTCTGCAGGTTGTGTTATTGGGAGGTGAGTGGAGATGCTGAGGATGGATTTCTGCAGGTTGTGTTATTGGGAGGTGAATGGAGATGCTGAGGATGGGTTTCAGCAGGTTGTGTTATTGGAAGGAGAGTGGAGATGCTGAGGATGGTTTTCTGCAGGTTGTGTTATTGGGAGGTGAGTGTAGATGCTGAGGATGGGTTACTGCACGTTGTGTTATTGGAAGGTGAGTGAAGATGCTGAGGATGGGTTTCTGCAGGTTGTGTTATCGGGAGGTGAGTGAAGATGCTGAGGATGGGTTTCTGCAGGTTGTGTTATTGGAAGGTGAGAGGAGATGCTGAGGATGGGTTCTGCAGGTTGTGTTTTTGGGAGGTTAATGAAGATGCTGAGGATGGGTTTCAGCAGGTTGTGTTATTGAGAGGTGAGTGGAGGTGCTGAGGATGGGTTTCTGCAGGTTGTGTTATTGGAAGGTGAGTGCAGATGCTGAGGATGGATTTCTGCAGGTTGTGTTATTGGGAGGTGAATGGAGATGCTGAGGATGGGTTTCAGCAGGTTGTGTTATTGGAAGGGGAGTGGAGATGCTGAGGATGGTTTTCTGCAGGTTGTGTTATTGGGAGGTGAGTGGAGATGCTGAGTATGGGTTTCTGCAGGTTGTGTTATTGGGAGGTGAGTGGAGATGCTGAGGATGGGTTTCTGCAGGTTGTGTTATTGGGAGGTGAGTGGAGATGCTGAGGATGGGTTTCTGCAGGTTGTGTTATTGGGAGGTGAGTGGAGATGCTGAAGATGGCTTTCTGCAGATTGTGTTATTGGAAGTTTAGTGAAGATGCTGAGGATGGATTTCTGCAGGTTGTGTTATTGGGAGGTGAGTGGAGATGCTGAGGATGGGTTTCTGCAGGTTGTGTTATTGGAAGGATAGTGAAGATGCTGTGGGTAGGTTTCTGCAGGTTGAGTTATTGGAAGGTTACTGGAGATGCTGACGATTGATTTCTGCAGGTTGTGTTATTGGGAGGTGAGTGGAGATGCTGAGGATGGATTCCTGCAGGTTGTGTTATTGGAAGCTGAGTGAAGATGCTGAGGATGGGTTTCTGCCGGTTGTGTTATTGGGAGGTGAGTGGAGATGCTGAGGATGGGTTTCAGCAGTTTGTGTCATTGGGAGGTGAGTGAAGATGCTGAGGATGGGTTTCTGCAGGTTGTGTTATTGGAAGGTGAGTGGAGATGCTGAGGATGGGTTCTGCAGGTTGTGTTTTTGGGAGGTTAATGAAGATGCTGAGGATGGGTTTCTGCAGTTTATGTTATTGGGAGGTGAGTGAAGATGCTGTGGATGGGTTTCTGCAGGTTGTGTTATTGGAAGGTGAGTGGAGATGCTGAGGATGGGTTTCTGCAGGTTGTGTTATTGGAAGGTGAGTGAAGATGCTGAGGATGGGTTTCTGCAGGTTGTGTAATCGGGAGGTGAGTGAAGATGCTGAGGATGGGTTTCTGCAAGTTGTGTTATTGGAAGGTGAGAGGAGATGCTGAGGATGGGTTCTGCAGGTTGTGTTTTTGGGAGGTTAATGAAGATGCTGAGGATGGGTTTCAGCATGTTGTGTTATTGAGAGGTGAGTGGAGGTGCTGAGGATGGGTTTCTGCAGGTTGTGTTATTGGAAGGTGAGTGGAGATGCTGAGGATGGATTTCTGCAGGTTGTGTTATTGGGAGGTGAGTGGAGATGCTGATGATGGTTTTCTGCAGGTTGTGTTACTGGAAGGTGAGTGTAGATGCTGAGGATGGATTTCTGCCGTTTGTGTTATTGGAAGGTTAGTGAAGAGGCTGAGGATGGGTTTATGCAGGTTGTGTTATTGGGGGGTGAGTGGAGATGCTGAGGATGGGTTTCTGCAGGTTGTGTTATTGGGAGGTGAGTGGAGATGCGAACGATGGATTTCTGCAGGTTATTTTATTGGGAGGTGAGGGGAAATGCTGAGAAAGGGTTTCTGCAGGTTGTGTTATTGGGAGGTGAGTGGAGATGCTGAGGATGGGTTTCTGCAGGTTGTGTTATTGGGAGGTGAGTGGAGATGCGAACGTGGATTTCTGCAGGTTGTGTTATTGGGAGGTGAGGGGAGATGCTGAGAATGGGTTTCTGCAGGTTGTGTTATTGGGAGGTGAGTGGAGATGCTGAGGATGGGTTTCTGCAGGTTGTGTTATTGGGAGGTGAGAGGAGATGCTTTGGATGGGTTTCTGCAGGTTGTGTTATTGGGATGTGAGTGAAGATGCTGACGATGGATTTCTGCAGGTTGTGTTATTGGGTGGTGAGTGGAGATGCTGAGGATGGGTTGCTGCAGATTGTGTTATTGGAAGGTTAGTGAAGATGCTGAGGATGGATTTCTGCAAGTTGTGTTATTGGAAGGTTAGTGGAGATGCTGACGATTGATTTCTGCAGGTTGTGTTATTGGGAGGTGAGTGGAGATGCTGAGGATGGATTTCTGCAGGTTGTGTTATTGGGAGGTGAATGGAGATGCTGAGGATGGGTTTCAGCAGGTTGTGTTATTGGAAGGGGAGTGGAGATGCTGAGGATGGTTTTCTGCAGGTTGTGTTATTGGGAGGTGAGTGTAGATGCTGAGGATGGGTTTCTGCAGGTTGTGTTATTGGAAGGTGAGTGAAGATGCTGAGGATGGGTTTCTGCAGGTTGTGTTATCGGGAGGTGAGTGAAGATGCTGAGGATGGGTTTCTGCAGGTTGTGTTATTGGAAGGTGAGAGGAGATGCTGAGGATGGGTTCTGCAGGTTGTGTTTTTGGGAGGTTAATGAAGATGCTGAGGATGGGTTTCAGCAGGTTGTGTTATTGAGAGGTGAGTGGAGGTGCTGAGGATGGGTTTCTGCAGGTTGTGTTATTGGAAGGTGAGTGGAGATGCTGAGGATGGATTTCTGCAGGTTGTGTTATTGGGAGGTCAGTGGAGATGCTGATGATGGTTTTCTGCGGGTTGTGTTACTGGAAGGTGAGTGTAGATGCTGAGGATGGATTTCTGCAGTTTGTGTTATTGGAAGGTTAGTGAAGAGGCTGAGGATGGGTTTATGCAGGTTGTGTTATTGGGGGGTGAGTGGCGATGCTGAGGATGGGTTTCTGCAGGTTGTGTTATTGGGAGGTGAGTGGAGCTGCGAACGATGGATTTCTGCAGGTTGTGTTATTGGGAGGTGAGGGGAGATGCTGAGAATGGGTTTCTGCAGGTTGTGTTATTGGGAGGTGAGTGGAGATGCTGAGGATGGGTTTCTGCAGGTTGTGTTATTGGGAGGTGAGTGGAGATGCGAACGTCGATTTCTGCAGGTTGTGTTATTGGGAGGTGAGGGGAGATGCTGAGAATGGGTTTCTGCAGGTTGTGTTATTGGGAGGTGAGTGGAGATGCTGAGGATGGGTTTCTGCAGGTTGTGTTATTGGGAGGTGAGAGGAGATGCTTTGGATGGGTTTCTGCAGGTTGTGTTATTGGGAGGTGAGTGAAGATGCTGACGATGGATTTCTGCAGGTTGTGTTATTGGGTGGTGAGTGGAGATGCTGAGGATGGGTTGCTGCAGATTGTGTTATTGGAAGGTTAGTGAAGATGCTGAGGATGGATTTCTGCAAGTAGTGTTATTGGAAGGTTAGTGGAGATGCTGACGATTGATTTCTGCAGGTTGTGTTATTGGGAGGTGAGTGGAGATGCTGAGGATGGATTTCTGCAGGTTGTGTTATTGGGAGGTGAATGGAGATGCTGAGGATGGGTTTCATCAGGTTGTGTTATTGGAAGGGGAGTGGAGATGCTGAGGATGGTTTTCTGCAGGTTGTGTTATTGGGAGGTGAGTGGAGATGCTGAGAATGGGTTTCTGCAGGTTGTGTTATTGGGAGGTGAGTGAAGATGCTGAGGATGGGTTTCTGCAGGTTGTGTTATTGGGAGGTGAGTGGAGATGCTGAAGATGGCTTTCTGCAGATTGTGTTATTGGAAGTTTAGTGAAGATGCTGAGGATGGATTTCTGCAGGTTGTGTTATTGGGAGGTGAGTGGAGAGCCTGAGGATGTGTTTCTGCAGGTTGTGTTATTGGAAGGATAGTGAAGATGCTGAGGGTAGGTTTCTGCAGGTTGAGTTATTGGAAGGTTACTGGAGATGCTGACGATTGATTTCTGCAGGTTGTGTTATTGGGAGGTGAGTGGAGATGCTGAGGATGGATTCCTGCAGGTTGTGTTATTGGAAGGTGAGTGAAGATGCTGAGGATGGGTTTCTGCCGGTTGTGTTATTGGGAGGTGAGTGGAGATGCTGAGGATGGGTTTCAGCAATTTGTGTCATTGGGAGGTGAGTGAAGATGCTGAGGATGGGTTTCTGCAGGTTCTGTTATTGGAAGGTGAGTGGAGATGCTGAGGATGGGTTCTGCAGGTTGTGTTTTTGGGAGGTTAATGAAGATGCTGAGGATGGGTTTCTGCAGTTTATGTTATTGGGAGGTGAGTGAAGATGCTGTGGACGGGTTTCTGCAGGTTGTGTTATTGGAAGGTGAGTGGAGATGCTGAGGATGGGTTTCTGCAGGTTGTGTTATTGGAAGGTGAGTGAAGATGCTGAGGGTGGGTTTCTGCAGGTTGTGTTATCGGGAGGTGAGTGAAGATGCTGAGGATGGGCTTCTGCAGGTTGTCTTATTGGAAGGTGAGTAGAGATGCTGAGGATGGGTTCTGCAGGTTGTGTTTTTCGGAGGTGAGTGGAGATGCTGAGGATGGATTTCTGCAGGTTGTGTTCCTGGAAGGTGAGTGGAGATGCTGAGGATGGATTTCTGAAGTTTGTGTTATTGGAAGGTTAGTGAATAGGCTGAGGATGGGTTTATGCAGGTTGTGTTATTGGGGGGTGAGTGAAGAGGCTGAGGATGGGTTTCTGCAGGTTGTGTTATTGGAAGGTGAGTGGAGATGCTGAGGATGGGTTTCTGCAGGTTGTGTTATTGGGAGGTGAGTGGAGATGCGAACGATGGATTTCTGCAGGTTGTGTTATTGGGAGGTGAGGGGAGATGCTGAGAATGGGTTTCTGCAGTTTGTGTTATTGGGAGGTGAGTGGAGATGCTGAGGATGGGTTTCTGCATGTTGTGTTATTGGGAGGTGAGTGGAGATGCGAACGTGGATTTCTGCAGGTTGTGTTACTGGGAGGTGAGTGGAGATGCGAACGATGGATTTCTGCAGGTTGTGTTATTGGAAGGTTAGTGAAGATGCTGAGGATGGATTTCTGCAGGTTGTGTTATTGGGAGGTGAGTGGAGCTGCTGAGGATGGGTTTCTGCAGGTTGTGTTATTGGAAGGATAGTGAAGATGCTGAGGGTAGGTTTCTGCAGGTTGAGTTATTGGAAGGTTAGTGGTGATGCTGACGATTGATTTCTGCAGGTTGTGTTATTGGGAGGTGAGTGGAGATGCTGAGGATGGATTTCTGCAGGTTGTGTTATTGGGAGGTGAATGGAGATGCTGAGGATGGGTTTCAGCAGGTTGTGTTATTGGAAGGGGAGTGGAGATGCTGAGGATGGTTTTCTGCAGATTGTGTTATTGGGAGGTGAGTGAAGATGCTGAGGATGGGTTTCTGCAGTTTGTGTTATTGGGAGGTGAGTGGAGATGCTGAGTATGGGTTTCTGCAGGTTGTGTTATTGGGAGGTGAGTGGAGATGCTGATGATGGTTTTCTGCAGGTTGTGTTACTGGAAGGTGAGTGTAGATGCTGAGGATGGATTTCTGCAGTTTGTGTTATTGGAAGGTTAGTGAAGAGGCTGAGGATGGGTTTATGCAGGTTGTGTTATTGGGGGGTGAGTGGAGATGCTGAGGATGGGTTTCTGCAGGTTGTGTTATTGGGAGGTGAGTGGAGATGCGAACGATGGATTTCTGCAGGTTGTGTTATTGGGAGGTGAGGGGAGATGCTGAGAATGGGTTTCTGCAGGTTGTGTTATTGGGAGGTGAGTGGAGATGCTGAGGATGGGTTTCTGCAGGTTGTGTTATTGGGAGGTGAGTGGAGATGCAAAAGTGGATTTCTGCAGGTTGTGTTATTGGGAGATGAGGGGAGATGCTGAGAATGGGTTTCTGCAGGTTGTGTTATTGGGAGGTGAGTGGAGATGCTGAGGATGGGTTTCTGCAGGTTGTGTTATTGGGAGGTGAGAGGAGATGCTTTGGATGGCTTTCTGCAGGTTGTGTTCTTGGGAGGTGAGTGAAGATGCTGACGATGGATTTCTGCAGGTTGTGGTATTGGGTGGTGAGTGGAGATGCTGAGGATGGGTTGCTGCAGATTGTGTTATTGGAAGGTTAGTGAAGATGCTGAGGATGGATTTCTGAAAGTTGTGTTATTGGAAGGTTAGTGTAGATGCTGACAATTGATTTCTGCAGGTTGTGTTATTGGGAGGTGAGTGGAGATGCTGAGGATGGATTTCTGCAGGTTGTGTTATTGGGAGGTGAATGGAGATGCTGAGGATGGGTTTCAGCAGGTTGTGTTATTGGAAGGGGAGTGGAGATGCTGAGGATGGTTTTCTGCAGGTTGTGTTATTGGGAGGTGAATGGAGATGCTGAGTATGGGTTTCTGCAGGTTGTGTTATTGGAAGGTGAGTGGAGATGCTGAGGATGGGTTTCTGCAGTTTGTGTTATTGGGAGGTGAGTGGAGAAGCTGAGGATGGGTTTCTGCAGGTTGTGTTATTGGGAGGTGAGTGGAGATGCTGAAGATGGCTTTCTGCAGGCTGTGTTATTGGGAGGTGAGTGGAGATGCTGAGGATGGGTTGCTGCAGATTGTGTTATTGGAAGGTTAGTGAAGATGCTGAGGATGGATTATTGCAGGTTGTGTTATTGGGAGGTGAGTGGAGCTGCTGAGGATGGGTTTCTGCAGGTTGTGTTATTGGAAGGATAGTGAAGATGCTGAGGGTAGGTTTCTGCAGGTTGAGTTATTGCAAGGTTACTGGAGATGCTGACGATTGATTTCTGCAGGTTGTGTTATTGGGAGGTGAGTGGAGATGCTGAGGATGGATTCCTGCAGGTTGTGTTATTGGAAGGTGAGTGAAGATGCTGAGGATGGGTTTCTGCCGGTTGTGTTATTGGGAGGTGAGTGGGGATGCTGAGGATGGGTTTCAGCAGTTTGTGTCATTGGGAGGTGAGTGAAGATGCTGAGGATGGGTTTCTGCAGGTTGTGTTATTGGAAGGTGAGTGGAGATGCTGAAGATGGTTTCTGCAGGTTGTGTTTTTGGGAGGTTCATGAAGATGCTGAGGATGGGTTTCTGCAGTTTATGTTATTGGGAGATGAGTGAAGATGCTGTGGATGGGTTTCTGCAGGTTGTGTTATTTGAAGGTGAGTGGAGATGCTGAGGATGGGTTTCTGCAGGTTGTGTTATTGGAAGGTGAGTGGAGATGCTGAAGATGGGTTCTGCAGGTTGTGTTTTTGGGAGGTTAATGAAGATGCTGAGGATGGGTTTCTGCAGTTTATGTTATTGGGAGGTGAGTGAAGATGCTGTGGATGGGTTTCTGCAGGTTGTGTTATTTGAAGGTGAGTGGAGATGCTGAGGATGGGTTTCTGCAGGTTGTGTTATTGGAAGGTGAGTGGAGATGCTGAGGATGGATTTCTGCAGGTTGTGTTATTGGGAGGTGAATGGAGATGCTGAGGATGGGTTTCAGCAGGTTGTGTTATTGGAAGGGGAGTGGAGATGCTGAGGATGGTTTTCTGCAGGTTGTGTTATTGGGAGGTGAGTGTAGATGCTGAGGATGGGTTTCTGCAGGTTGTGTTATTGGAAGGTGAGTGAAGATGCTGAGGATGGGTTTCTGCAGGTTGTGTTATCGGGAGGTGAGTGAAGATGCTGAGGATGGGTTTCTGCAGGTTGTGTTATTGGAAGGTGAGAGGAGATGCTGAGGATGGGTTCTGCAGGTTGTGTTTTTGGGAGGTTAATGAAGATGCTGAGGATGGGTTTCAGCAGGTTGTGTTATTGAGAGGTGAGTGGAGGTGCTGAGGATGGATTTCTGCAGGTTGTGTTATTGGAAGGTGAGTGGAGATGCTGAGGATGGATTTCTGCAGGTTGTGTTATTGGGAGGTGAGTGGAGATGCTGATGAAGGTTTTCTGCAGGCTGTGTTACTGGAAGGTGAGTGTAGATGCTGAGGATGGATTTCTGCAGTTTGTGTTATTGGAAGGTTAGTGAAGAGGCTGAGGATGGGTTTCTGCAGGTTGTGTTATTGGGAGGTGAGTGGAGCTGCGAACGATGGATTTCTGCAGGTTGTGTTATTGCGAGGTGAGGGGAGATGCTGAGAATGGGTTTCTGCAGGTTGTGTTATTGGGAGGTGAGTGGAGATGCTGAGGATGGGTTTCTGCAGGTTGTGTTATTGGGAGGTGAGTGGAGATGCGAACGTAGATTTCTGCAGGTTGTGTTATTGGGAGGTGAGGGGAGATGCTGAGAATGGGTTTCTGCAGGTTGTGTTATTGGGAGGTGAGAGGAGATGCTGAAGATGGCTTTCTGCAGATTGTGTTATTGGAAGTTTAGTGAAGATGCTGAGGATGGATTTCTGCAGGTTGTGTTATTGGGAGGTGAGTGGAGATGCTGAGGATGTGTTTCTGCAGGTTGTGTTATTGGAAGGATAGTGAAGATGCTGAGGGTAGGTTTCTGCAGGTTGAGTTATTGGAAGGTTACTGGAGATGCTGACGATTGATTTCTGCAGGTTGTGTTATTGGGAGGTGAGTGGAGATGCTGAGGATGGATTCCTGCAGGTTGTGTTATTGGAAGGTGAGTGAAGATGCTGAGGATGGGTTTCTGCCGGTTGTGTTATTGGGAGGTGAGTGGAGATGCTGAGGATGGGTTTCAGCAGTTTGTGTCATTGGGAGGTGAGTGAAGATGCTGAGGATGGGTTTCTGCAGGTTCTGTTATTGGAAGGTGAGTGGAGATGCTGAGGATGGGTTCTGCAGGTTGTGTTTTTGGGAGGTTAATGAAGATGCTGAGGATGGGTTTCTGCAGTTTATGTTATTGGGAGGTGAGTGAAGATGCTGTGGACGGGTTTCTGCAGGTTGTGTTATTGGAAGGTGAGTGGAGATGCTGAGGATGGGTTTCTGCAGGTTATGTTATTGGAAGGTGAGTGAAGATGCTGAGGGTGGGTTTCTGCAGGTTGTGTTATCGGGAGGTGAGTGAAGATGCTGAGGATGGGTTTCTGCAGGTTGTCTTATTGGAAGGTGAGTAGAGATGCTGAGGATGCGTTCTGCAGGTTGTGTTTTTCGGAGGTGAGTGGAGATGCTGAGGATGGATTTCTGCAGGTTGTGTTACTGGAAGGTGAGTGGAGATGCTGAGGATGGATTTCTGAAGTTTGTGTTATTGGAAGGTTAATGAATAGGCTGAGGATGGGTTTATGCAGGTTGTGTTATTGGGGGGTGAGTGAAGAGGCTGAGGATGGGTTTCTGCAGGTTGTGTTATTGGAAGGTGAGTGGAGATGCTGAGGATGGGTTTCTGCAGGTTGTGTTATTGGGAGGTGAGTGGAGATGCGAACGATGGATTTCTGCAGGTTGTGTTATTGGGAGGTGAGGGGAGATGCTGAGAATGGGTTTCTGCAGGTTGTGTTATTGGGAGGTGAGTGGAGATGCTGAGGATGGGTTTCTGCATGTTGTGTTATTGGGAGGTGAGTGGAGATGCGAACGTGGATTTCTGCAGGTTGTGTTACTGGGAGGTGAGTGGAGATGCGAACGATGGATTTCTGCAGGTTGTGTTATTGGAAGGTTAGTGAAGATGCTGAGGAAGGATTTCTGCAGTTTGTGTTATTGGGAGGTGAGTGGAGCTGCTGAGGATGGGTTTCTGCAGGTTGTGTTATTGGAAGGATATTGAAGATGCTGAGGGTAGGTTTCTGCAGGTTGAGTTATTGGAAGGTTAGTGGTGATGCTGACGATTGATTTCTGCAGGTTGTGTTATTGGGAGGTGAGTGGAGATGCTGAGGATGGATTTCTGCAGGTTGTGTTATTGGGAGGTGAATGGAGATGCTGAGGATGGGTTTCAGCAGGTTGTGTTATTGGAAGGGGAGTGGAGATGCTGAGGATGGTTTTCTGCAGATTGTGTTATTGGGAGGTGAGTGAAGATGCTGAGGATGGGTTTCTGCAGTTTGTGTTATTGGGAGGTGAGTGGAGATGCTGAGTATGGGTTTCTGCAGGTTGTGTTATTGGGAGGTGAGTGGAGATGCTGATGATGGTTTTCTGCAGGTTGTGTTACTGGAAGGTGAGTGTAGATGCTGAGGATGGATTTCTGCAGTTTGTGTTATTGGAAGGTTAGTGAAGAGGCTGAGGATGGGTTTATGCAGGTTGTGTTATTGGGGGGTGAGTGGAGATGCTGAGGATGGGTTTCTGCAGGTTGTGTTATTGGGAGGTGAGTGGAGATGCGAACGATGGATTTCTGCAGGTTGTGTTATTGGGAGGTGAGGGGAGATGCTGAGAATGGGTTTCTGCAGGTTGTGTTATTGGGAGGTGAGTGGAGATGCTGAGGATGGGTTTCTGCAGGTTGTGTTATTGGGAGGTGAGTGGAGATGCGAAAGTGGATTTCTGCAGGTTGTGTTATTGGGAGATGAGGGGAGATGCTGAGAATGGGTTTCTGCAGGTTGTGTTATTGGGAGGTGAGTGGAGATGCTGAGGATGGGTTTCTGCAGGTTGTGTTATTGGGAGGTGAGAGGAGATGCTTTGGATGGCTTTCTGCAGGTTGTGTTCTTGGGAGGTGAGTGAAGATGCTGACGATGGATTTCTGCAGGTTGTGGTATTGGGTGGTGAGTGGAGATGCTGAGGATGGGTTGCTGCAGATTGTGTTATTGGAAGGTTAGTGAAGATGCTGAGGATGGATTTCTGAAAGTTGTGTTATTGGAAGGTTAGTGTAGATGCTGACAATTGATTTCTGCAGGTTGTGTTATTGGGAGGTGAGTGGAGATGCTGAGGATGGATTTCTGCAGGTTGTGTTATTGGGAGGTGAATGGAGATGCTGAGGATGGGTTTCAGCAGGTTGTGTTATTGGAAGGGGAGTGGAGATGCTGAGGATGGTTTTCTGCAGGTTGTGTTATTGGGAGGTGAATGGAGATGCTGAGTATGGGTTTCTGCAGGTTGTGTTATTGGGAGGTGAGTGGAGATGCTGAGGATGGGTTTCTGCAGTTTGTTTTATTGGGAGGTGAGTGGAGATGCTGAGGATGGGTTTCTGCAGGTTGTGTTATTGGGAGGTGAGTGGAGATGCTGAAGATGGCTTTCTGCAGGCTGTGTTATTGGGAGGTGAGTGGAGATGCTGAGGATGGGTTGCTGCAGATTGTGTTATTGGAAGGTTAGTGAAGATGCTGAGGATGGATTATTGCAGGTTGTGTTATTGGGAGGTGAGTGGAGCTGCTGAGGATGGGTTTCTGCAGGTTGTGTTATTGGAAGGATAGTGAAGATGCTGAGGGTAGGTTTCTGCAGGTTGAGTTATTGCAAGGTTACTGGAGATGCTGACGATTGATTTCTGCAGGTTGTGTTATTGGGAGGTGAGTGGAGATGCTGAGGATGGATTCCTGCAGGTTGTGTTATTGGAAGGTGAGTGAAGATGCTGAGGATGGGTTTCTGCCGGTTGTGTTATTGGGAGGTGAGTGGGGATGCTGAGGATGGGTTTCAGCAGTTTGTGTCATTGGGAGGTGAGTGAAGATGCTGAGGATGGGTTTCTGCAGGTTGTGTTATTGGAAGGTGAGTGGAGATGCTGAGGATGGGTTCTGCAGGTTGTGTTTTTGGGAGGTTAATGAAGATGCTGAGGATGGGTTTCTGCAGTTTATGTTATTGGGAGGTGAGTGAAGATGCTGTGGATGGGTTTCTGCAGGTTGTGTTATTGGAAGGTGAGTGGAGATGCTGAGGATGGGTTTCTGCAGGTTGTGTTATTGGAAGGTGAGTGAAGATGCTGAGGATGGGTTTCTGCAGGTTGTGTAATCGGGAGGTGAGTGAAGATGCTGAGGATGGGTTTCTGCAAGTTGTGTTATTGGAAGGTGAGAGGAGATGCTGAGGATGGGTTCTGCAGGTTGTGTTTTTGGGAGGTTAATGAAGATGCTGAGGATGGGTTTCAGCATGTTGTGTTATTGAGAGGTGAGTGGAGGTGCTGAGGATGGGTTTCTGCAGGTTGTGTTATTGGAAGGTGAGTGGAGATGCTGAGGATGGATTTCTGCAGGTTGTGTTATTGGGAGGTGAGTGGAGATGCTGATGATGGTTTTCTGCAGGTTGTGTTACTGGAAGGTGAGTGTAGATGCTGAGGATGGATTTCTGCCGTTTGTGTTATTGGAAGGTTAGTGAAGAGGC
The DNA here is from genome assembly GCF_047496885.1 of Scyliorhinus torazame. Taxonomy (NCBI): domain Eukaryota; kingdom Metazoa; phylum Chordata; class Chondrichthyes; order Carcharhiniformes; family Scyliorhinidae; genus Scyliorhinus; species Scyliorhinus torazame. Next base: position 30,769,366 of record NC_092711.1, on the reverse strand, counting down.
TGAGGATGGGTTTATGCAGGTTGTGTTATTGGGGGGTGAGTGGAGATGCTGAGGATGGGTTTCTGCAGGTTGTGTTATTGGGAGGTGAGTGGAGATGCGAACGATGGATTTCTGCAGGTTATTTTATTGGGAGGTGAGGGGAAATGCTGAGAAAGGGTTTCTGCAGGTTGTGTTATTGGGAGGTGAGTGGAGATGCTGAGGATGGGTTTCTGCAGGTTGTGTTATTGGGAGGTGAGTGGAGATGCGAACGTGGATTTCTGCAGGTTGTGTTATTGGGAGGTGAGGGGAGATGCTGAGAATGGGTTTCTGCAGGTTGTGTTATTGGGAGGTGAGTGGAGATGCTGAGGATGGGTTTCTGCAGGTTGTGTTATTGGGAGGTGAGAGGAGATGCTTTGGATGGGTTTCTGCAGGTTGTGTTATTGGGATGTGAGTGAAGATGCTGACGATGGATTTCTGCAGGTTGTGTTATTGGGTGGTGAGTGGAGATGCTGAGGATGGGTTGCTGCAGATTGTGTTATTGGAAGGTTAGTGAAGATGCTGAGGATGGATTTCTGCAAGTTGTGTTATTGGAAGGTTAGTGGAGATGCTGACGATTGATTTCTGCAGGTTGTGTTATTGGGAGGTGAGTGGAGATGCTGAGGATGGATTTCTGCAGGTTGTGTTATTGGGAGGTGAATGGAGATGCTGAGGATGGGTTTCAGCAGGTTGTGTTATTGGAAGGGGAGTGGAGATGCTGAGGATGGTTTTCTGCAGGTTGTGTTATTGGGAGGTGAGTGTAGATGCTGAGGATGGGTTTCTGCAGGTTGTGTTATCGGGAGGTGAGTGAAGATGCTGAGGATGGGTTTCTGCAGGTTGTGTTATTGGAAGGTGAGAGGAGATGCTGAGGATGGGTTCTGCAGGTTGTGTTTTTGGGAGGTTAATGAAGATGCTGAGGATGGGTTTCAGCAGGTTGTGTTATTGAGAGGTGAGTGGAGGTGCTGAGGATGGGTTTCTGCAGGTTGTGTTATTGGAAGGTGAGTGGAGATGCTGAGGATGGATTTCTGCAGGTTGTGTTATTGGGAGGTCAGTGGAGATGCTGATGATGGTTTTCTGCGGGTTGTGTTACTGGAAGGTGAGTGTAGATGCTGAGGATGGATTTCTGCAGTTTGTGTTATTGGAAGGTTAGTGAAGAGGCTGAGGATGGGTTTATGCAGGTTGTGTTATTGGGGGGTGAGTGGCGATGCTGAGGATGGGTTTCTGCAGGTTGTGTTATTGGGAGGTGAGTGGAGCTGCGAACGATGGATTTCTGCAGGTTGTGTTATTGGGAGGTGAGGGGAGATGCTGAGAATGGGTTTCTGCAGGTTGTGTTATTGGGAGGTGAGTGGAGATGCTGAGGATGGGTTTCTGCAGGTTGTGTTATTGGGAGGTGAGTGGAGATGCGAACGTCGATTTCTGCAGGTTGTGTTATTGGGAGGTGAGGGGAGATGCTGAGAATGGGTTTCTGCAGGTTGTGTTATTGGGAGGTGAGTGGAGATGCTGAGGATGGGTTTCTGCAGGTTGTGTTATTGGGAGGTGAGAGGAGATGCTTTGGATGGGTTTCTGCAGGTTGTGTTATTGGGAGGTGAGTGAAGATGCTGACGATGGATTTCTGCAGGTTGTGTTATTGGGTGGTGAGTGGAGATGCTGAGGATGGGTTGCTGCAGATTGTGTTATTGGAAGGTTAGTGAAGATGCTGAGGATGGATTTCTGCAAGTAGTGTTATTGGAAGGTTAGTGGAGATGCTGACGATTGATTTCTGCAGGTTGTGTTATTGGGAGGTGAGTGGAGATGCTGAGGATGGATTTCTGCAGGTTGTGTTATTGGGAGGTGAATGGAGATGCTGAGGATGGGTTTCATCAGGTTGTGTTATTGGAAGGGGAGTGGAGATGCTGAGGATGGTTTTCTGCAGGTTGTGTTATTGGGAGGTGAGTGGAGATGCTGAGAATGGGTTTCTGCAGGTTGTGTTATTGGGAGGTGAGTGAAGATGCTGAGGATGGGTTTCTGCAGGTTGTGTTATTGGGAGGTGAGTGGAGATGCTGAAGATGGCTTTCTGCAGATTGTGTTATTGGAAGTTTAGTGAAGATGCTGAGGATGGATTTCTGCAGGTTGTGTTATTGGGAGGTGAGTGGAGAGCCTGAGGATGTGTTTCTGCAGGTTGTGTTATTGGAAGGATAGTGAAGATGCTGAGGGTAGGTTTCTGCAGGTTGAGTTATTGGAAGGTTACTGGAGATGCTGACGATTGATTTCTGCAGGTTGTGTTATTGGGAGGTGAGTGGAGATGCTGAGGATGGATTCCTGCAGGTTGTGTTATTGGAAGGTGAGTGAAGATGCTGAGGATGGGTTTCTGCCGGTTGTGTTATTGGGAGGTGAGTGGAGATGCTGAGGATGGGTTTCAGCAATTTGTGTCATTGGGAGGTGAGTGAAGATGCTGAGGATGGGTTTCTGCAGGTTCTGTTATTGGAAGGTGAGTGGAGATGCTGAGGATGGGTTCTGCAGGTTGTGTTTTTGGGAGGTTAATGAAGATGCTGAGGATGGGTTTCTGCAGTTTATGTTATTGGGAGGTGAGTGAAGATGCTGTGGACGGGTTTCTGCAGGTTGTGTTATTGGAAGGTGAGTGGAGATGCTGAGGATGGGTTTCTGCAGGTTGTGTTATTGGAAGGTGAGTGAAGATGCTGAGGGTGGGTTTCTGCAGGTTGTGTTATCGGGAGGTGAGTGAAGATGCTGAGGATGGGCTTCTGCAGGTTGTCTTATTGGAAGGTGAGTAGAGATGCTGAGGATGGGTTCTGCAGGTTGTGTTTTTCGGAGGTGAGTGGAGATGCTGAGGATGGATTTCTGCAGGTTGTGTTCCTGGAAGGTGAGTGGAGATGCTGAGGATGGATTTCTGAAGTTTGTGTTATTGGAAGGTTAGTGAATAGGCTGAGGATGGGTTTATGCAGGTTGTGTTATTGGGGGGTGAGTGAAGAGGCTGAGGATGGGTTTCTGCAGGTTGTGTTATTGGAAGGTGAGTGGAGATGCTGAGGATGGGTTTCTGCAGGTTGTGTTATTGGGAGGTGAGTGGAGATGCGAACGATGGATTTCTGCAGGTTGTGTTATTGGGAGGTGAGGGGAGATGCTGAGAATGGGTTTCTGCAGTTTGTGTTATTGGGAGGTGAGTGGAGATGCTGAGGATGGGTTTCTGCATGTTGTGTTATTGGGAGGTGAGTGGAGATGCGAACGTGGATTTCTGCAGGTTGTGTTACTGGGAGGTGAGTGGAGATGCGAACGATGGATTTCTGCAGGTTGTGTTATTGGAAGGTTAGTGAAGATGCTGAGGATGGATTTCTGCAGGTTGTGTTATTGGGAGGTGAGTGGAGCTGCTGAGGATGGGTTTCTGCAGGTTGTGTTATTGGAAGGATAGTGAAGATGCTGAGGGTAGGTTTCTGCAGGTTGAGTTATTGGAAGGTTAGTGGTGATGCTGACGATTGATTTCTGCAGGTTGTGTTATTGGGAGGTGAGTGGAGATGCTGAGGATGGATTTCTGCAGGTTGTGTTATTGGGAGGTGAATGGAGATGCTGAGGATGGGTTTCAGCAGGTTGTGTTATTGGAAGGGGAGTGGAGATGCTGAGGATGGTTTTCTGCAGATTGTGTTATTGGGAGGTGAGTGAAGATGCTGAGGATGGGTTTCTGCAGTTTGTGTTATTGGGAGGTGAGTGGAGATGCTGAGTATGGGTTTCTGCAGGTTGTGTTATTGGGAGGTGAGTGGAGATGCTGATGATGGTTTTCTGCAGGTTGTGTTACTGGAAGGTGAGTGTAGATGCTGAGGATGGATTTCTGCAGTTTGTGTTATTGGAAGGTTAGTGAAGAGGCTGAGGATGGGTTTATGCAGGTTGTGTTATTGGGGGGTGAGTGGAGATGCTGAGGATGGGTTTCTGCAGGTTGTGTTATTGGGAGGTGAGTGGAGATGCGAACGATGGATTTCTGCAGGTTGTGTTATTGGGAGGTGAGGGGAGATGCTGAGAATGGGTTTCTGCAGGTTGTGTTATTGGGAGGTGAGTGGAGATGCTGAGGATGGGTTTCTGCAGGTTGTGTTATTGGGAGGTGAGTGGAGATGCAAAAGTGGATTTCTGCAGGTTGTGTTATTGGGAGATGAGGGGAGATGCTGAGAATGGGTTTCTGCAGGTTGTGTTATTGGGAGGTGAGTGGAGATGCTGAGGATGGGTTTCTGCAGGTTGTGTTATTGGGAGGTGAGAGGAGATGCTTTGGATGGCTTTCTGCAGGTTGTGTTCTTGGGAGGTGAGTGAAGATGCTGACGATGGATTTCTGCAGGTTGTGGTATTGGGTGGTGAGTGGAGATGCTGAGGATGGGTTGCTGCAGATTGTGTTATTGGAAGGTTAGTGAAGATGCTGAGGATGGATTTCTGAAAGTTGTGTTATTGGAAGGTTAGTGTAGATGCTGACAATTGATTTCTGCAGGTTGTGTTATTGGGAGGTGAGTGGAGATGCTGAGGATGGATTTCTGCAGGTTGTGTTATTGGGAGGTGAATGGAGATGCTGAGGATGGGTTTCAGCAGGTTGTGTTATTGGAAGGGGAGTGGAGATGCTGAGGATGGTTTTCTGCAGGTTGTGTTATTGGGAGGTGAATGGAGATGCTGAGTATGGGTTTCTGCAGGTTGTGTTATTGGAAGGTGAGTGGAGATGCTGAGGATGGGTTTCTGCAGTTTGTGTTATTGGGAGGTGAGTGGAGAAGCTGAGGATGGGTTTCTGCAGGTTGTGTTATTGGGAGGTGAGTGGAGATGCTGAAGATGGCTTTCTGCAGGCTGTGTTATTGGGAGGTGAGTGGAGATGCTGAGGATGGGTTGCTGCAGATTGTGTTATTGGAAGGTTAGTGAAGATGCTGAGGATGGATTATTGCAGGTTGTGTTATTGGGAGGTGAGTGGAGCTGCTGAGGATGGGTTTCTGCAGGTTGTGTTATTGGAAGGATAGTGAAGATGCTGAGGGTAGGTTTCTGCAGGTTGAGTTATTGCAAGGTTACTGGAGATGCTGACGATTGATTTCTGCAGGTTGTGTTATTGGGAGGTGAGTGGAGATGCTGAGGATGGATTCCTGCAGGTTGTGTTATTGGAAGGTGAGTGAAGATGCTGAGGATGGGTTTCTGCCGATTGTGTTATTGGGAGGTGAGTGGGGATGCTGAGGATGGGTTTCAGCAGTTTGTGTCATTGGGAGGTGAGTGAAGATGCTGAGGATGGGTTTCTGCAGGTTGTGTTATTGGAAGGTGAGTGGAGATGCTGAAGATGGTTTCTGCAGGTTGTGTTTTTGGGAGGTTAATGAAGATGCTGAGGATGGGTTTCTGCAGTTTATGTTATTGGGAGATGAGTGAAGATGCTGTGGATGGGTTTCTGCAGGTTGTGTTATTTGAAGGTGAGTGGAGATGCTGAGGATGGGTTTCTGCAGGTTGTGTTATTGGAAGGTGAGTGGAGATGCTGAAGATGGGTTCTGCAGGTTGTGTTTTTGGGAGGTTAATGAAGATGCTGAGGATGGGTTTCTGCAGTTTATGTTATTGGGAGGTGAGTGAAGATGCTGTGGATGGGTTTCTGCAGGTTGTGTTATTTGAAGGTGAGTGGAGATGCTGAGGATGGGTTTCTGCAGGTTGTGTTATTGGAAGGTGAGTGGAGA